>NC_069713.1:2700521-2713021 GCF_027358585.1 Pangasianodon hypophthalmus
TATGTATACACACACATGCATATACATACACACACACATGCACATACACACACACACACACACATATATACACATACACACACAAACACACGCACACACACACGCACACACACATATATACACACACATACACACACACACACACACACACACACACACACATATACACATATATACACACATACACACACACACGCACACACACACACACACACACACACAAACACACACACATATATACACATATATACACACACACACACACACACACACATATATACACATGTATACACACACACACACACACACACACACACACACATACACACACACACACACACACACACATATATACACACATACACACACACGCACACACAAACGCACACATACACACACACACGCGCACACACAGACACACACACATGCATACACACACACACACACACACAACACACACGCACACACAAACGCACACATACACACGCACGCGCACACACACACACACACACACGCGCACACACACGCACACACACGTGGGAAAATGAGCTGTAGTTAGTATCAGATATGGAACAGGTTGTGTGTGTTTTCTTCCCTCTGGATTCTCTGGAGTTTGTTGTTGCAGTTGATTTTCATGAAGGTTTAATGATGTTATTATAATGAAGTGTAATTTATTCTGGAGCATTTCATTTCACACTCACAGTTAATTAGTAAACTTGTTTTAGTCTTTATTCGAAAATTATTTTATAAATAAAAACCAAATGAAGCTGAAAGTGTTACATTTTTAAATCTTTAATATTATTTTCTCGCTTGTTTCGCCTTTACCCAGCCGCCTGGTTTGGACTTTTTCATCTTGTTTTTATTCGCTGAGAAAACTTTATTACATTCATCATATATTTTACAGACACACACACACACACACACACACACCTGTAAAGGTGAAACAACATACATCATTAACACCTGTCCATCATCACACACACACACACACACACACTCGCACACACACACACACACACCTGTAAAGATGAAACAACATACATCATAAACACCTGTCCATCATCGCACACACACACACACACACACACACTCACACACACACACACACACACACACACCTGTAAAGGTGAAACAACATACATCATTAACACCTGTCCATCACACACACACACACACACACACACACACACACCTGTAAAGATGAAACAACATACATCATTAACACCTGTCCATCATCACACACACACACACACACACACACACACACACCTGTAAAGATGAAACAACGTACATCATTAACACCTGTCCATCATCACACACACACACACACACACACACACTTACACACACACACTGAATACTGAATGAAAAGTCGTAGTGGTTATATTTATGCCTTTATGTTGTTGTGTATTATTCAGTAGTGTGTGATGTCACTGTTGACAGTTAGATTAGCACGTAGCTTCTCATTAGCATTAACTTGCCCTTTAAATCCAAAATGGCTCCCACCTAAAAGTGCGTTCTTCCCGTTCTCGTCCGGCAGGAAGCGCTTGTCCACGGCACACACCAGGATGTGCTCAGGAATGCTGGGAGATTTCGCGCCCACCAGCTCGAACCCGGCCGGGACGTCGATGGGCTCCGTCGCCATGGAAACCAGGCGGAGGTCCTTCCCCGCCTGGCAGAATCCTGGAAATGTAAAAGGTTGATGATGTCACGGGCGTTAGCGTTCAGTGCTGAGGTTCTGTAACTGTAACTCTTCTTTACTTAACAAACTGCTAATGGGAAATCACAGTTTTATAGCCGTGTGTTAGAAAATAAATAATAATAAAAAGAATTCTGTCAAATTTGGCATTGAAAATCAAATTAAAACTGAACATTTCAAATATAATCCACAACTGCCCCAAAGCGCACGACCCAGAACTCTTCAGTCTGTTAAAAATTAAAATTAAAATTTTACTTTACTAAATTGACATTATCTAAATTTTAAACTATAATTTCATTATATCATACTAAATTAAATTAGATTTATTAAATTGATTAATTTGGGTATCATTGTTTTGGTACCGTCCATGGTGCAGCAGCCGTCAGGGGGCGGAGCCTGCAGGTAGGGAAGCGGAGGGCTGCTGCTGTCTGATTCGTCGTCGTCGTCCATGTCGTCGATGCCGCTGGACGACTGGCAGTTCATCAGGACGTGAGCACCGGCATCGGACCTGAGGCTCAAGTCCATCTTCGACTTAATGTCTGGAGGGAAAGGGGAGGGGAGGGGGTGGGTCACATGACAGGTCACATGACAGGTCACATGATGGAAACAGCTACATAATGAAGCTATACGACACCATGACTCCTCGAGAGATCAGTTTTCTTTAGTTGAATCTGAGTAAGATGCTGCGTGTTCTCACCCTCCAGGTTGGGCGTGAACTGATCCGGCTCCAGGTACAGCTGTGTGAAGATGGGCTGAGGATCTCCGGTGCTGGAGCGCAGCGACGCCTCGATGGAGTTGTGCAACGCCTCCTCGAAGCGAGACGACTTCAGCTGTCCTGCGTATGAATTCCCCATGATCTGAAAACAACAACAACAACAACAAACTAAACTAATCGCTGCCTGCAATCGAGTAAAGCAGTGACACATAACACAGCGGTGCGCTGTACAGCGTTTCAAAATGACTAGGATACGCTGAATTTATTGCACGACAATATGGCTGACTTTTGGCGCTAATCAGAAAAAAACACTGAGAAACGAAAATTAATAAAAAAGTAAATAAATAAAATTTACATTCAAATCAGAGGCTTAACTATAAACACAACAAACAGCCATAAATCCACATCACTGCTAACAACAACATCCACAGTAATGGGGTTGAATATTATGGGATGTAACATTGTGAGGGTTGAATATTATGGGATGTAACACTGTGGGGGTTGAATATTATGGGATGTAACACTGTGGGGGTTGAATATTATGGGATGTAACATTGTGAGGGTTGAATATTATGGGATGTAACATTGTGGGGGTTGAATATTATGGGATGTAACATTGTGAGCGTTGAATATTATGGGATGTAACACTGTGGGGGTTGAATATTATGGGATGTAACACTGTGGGGGTTGAATATTATGGGATGTAACATTGTGAGGGTTGAATATTATGGGATGTAACACTGTGGGGGTTGAATATTATGGGATGTAACATTGTGGGGGTTGAATATTATGGGATGTAACATTGTGAGGGTTGAATATTATGGGATGTAACATTGTGAGGGTTGAATATTATGGGATGTAACACTGTGGGGGTTGAATATTATGGGATGTAACACTGTGGGGGTTGAATATTATGGGATGTAACATTGTGAGGGTTGAATATTATGGGATGTAACATTGTAAGGGTTGAATATTATGGGATGTAACACTGTGGGGGTTGAATATTATGGGATGTAACATTGTGAGGGTTGAATATTATGGGATGTAACATTGTGAGGGTTGAATATTATGGGATGTAACACTGTGGGGGTTGAATATTATGGGATGTAACATTGTGAGGGTTGAATATTATGGGATGTAACACTGTGGGGGTTGAATATTATGGGATGCAACATTGTGAGGGTTGAATATTATGGGATGTAACACTGTGGGGGTTGAATATTATGGGATGTAACATTGTGAGGGTTGAATATTATGGGATGTAACATTGTGAGGGTTGAATATTATGGGATGCAACATTGTGGGGGTTGAATATTATGGGATGTAACACTGTGGGGGTTGAATATTATGGGCTGTAACATTGTGAGGGTTGAATATTATGGGATGTAACACTGTGGGGGTTGAATATTATGGGATGCAACATTGTGGGGGTTGAATATTATGGGATGTAACACTGTGGGGGTTGAATATTATGGGATGTAACATTGTTGGGGTTGAATATTATGGGATGTAACATTAGTAATACTGATAACTGAACACAGTTTAATGCGAGACACTGCAGGCAGAAATGATGATTATGTGCTCAAAGTCAGGCATTTTCCATTTTTTGGAAAAATTACATTTATGCCATGTCTTCTCTTAAACTGTAATAATAAAAATATTCAAAATTAAACAGAAAAAATGTTTGTTTCACCATTTTTGTTTTATTTTTGTCCACTTTGTGACCACTGTGTTACTGAAACGCAGTTATTCTGAAGAAGCTCCGCCCACTTCACAACCTTTCCTAATAATTATCTTGTTTAATGGTTTGATAATTAACCACACTGTGGAGCTTTAAACTCATTTTTTTTCCCAAAATCTTTTCTTTTTCTTTGTTTAGAACCAAAAAAATTTTTTTTAGAAGGTTATTACAGAAGAATTTCCCAAAATGTTGATTATTGTTGGATTTGTGATCGATTTTTTTTTTATAACAGTGAATGATATTTTCTTGATTAAATGATAAATAAATGATTTTTTAAACAAGCTGTTCTGTAAAAGTCGTTCTTGGGAACATCTTCAGTGAAATAAACATTGTAATTCTAACAACATCCAAAGACTAGATTTTTTAAATGTATGTAAATGTAAATTTATGCATATTTATTTAGATGAAGTCTGATTTGCATAAATTAATGTGAATTTTTTGTGAATTTTTAAATACACTTCTGATGTAAAGACATGCTTATATCAGCAATCAGCTGGTGAAGGTTAATTGTGATAGGTTCTGTTCACCGCATATCTGAGCGCGGCGGTGTGGATTCGCCTCGACACTAAACACACCAGACACACAGAAATGAATCATGTGCTTGTCCTTGAGCTCCATCTGGCCGTAAGCTTTAGATGTCAAACCCGGAGAGAAAACATGACACAGATGACCTTGCCGTGGCGCTAACCGCTACAGCTGTGAGGGCAGAGCATTTAGCTACGACTTAAAAAGCTGTTTAAAAGATTTGTTGATTTAAAAAGTGCTACAGTGTAAATCACACTGGTCTGAAAATCATTAGCACGGTTCCATTTTCCCAAAGTTAATGAGCCTGTGCTAGCATAACAGCTTTCTCTGCTGGCTAACAATGCTACTTCTAACAGATAGATAGATAGATAGATAGATAGATAGATAGATAGATAGATAGATAGATAAACATAGATAGATAGATAGATAGATAGATAGATAGATAGATAAACATAGATAGATAGATAGATAGATAGATAGATAGATAGATAGATAGATGGATAGATAAAGGCTGTACCTTTTAGCGTTCTTCTCCAGGTGTGAAGAAAGTGGATCACATTCTCTCCATCACTGATCAGACAGGAAATGTGCAGCTCTCTCACCTGTCCATCATCACAGACACCTCACACACACCTGTAAAGGTGAAACAACATACAACATTAACACCTGTCCATCATCACACACACACACACACACACACACTCACCTATACAGGTACAACAACACAGTCAGCATATTAACACCTGTCCATCATCATTAACACCAAACACACACACACACACACACACACACCTGTAAAGGTGAAACAACATACAACATTAACATCTGTCCATCATCACACACACACACTCACACACACACACACACACCTGTAAAGGTGAAACAACATACAACATTAACATCTGTCCATCACACACACACACACACACACACTCACCTATACAGGTACAACAACACAGTCAGCATATTAACACCTGTCCATCATCATTAACACCAAACACACACACACACACACACACACACACCTGTAAAGGTGAAACAACATACAACATTAACATCTGTCCATCATCACACACACACACACACACACACACCTGTAAAGGTGAAACAACATACAACATTAACATCTGTCCATCACACACACACACACACACTCACCTATACAGGTACAACAACACAGTCAGCATATTAACACCTGTCCATCATCATTAACACCAAACACACACACACACCTACACCTGTAAAGGTGAAACAACATACAACATTAACACCTGTCCATCATCACACACACACACACACACACCTGCTGCTTTACCAAGATGAATCAGGGCAAATAAAATGTAAGGCAGAATTAAAAACACTCCTCATGTACAGATCTCAGGATTGATCAGAAAGGTTTCTGAATGAATGATTTATCAGCCGGTGAAATTCTCCACTGCTCAAAGCTAACGATATAAGACTTGCTGTAAATCACTGTATCAGTCTGAAGGAGCGAGTGACTAGCGCCCCCTACTGCGTGTTTACTTCTCGTTCCAGATAGCGTCATGATCCTGAACGGTGTGTGACGTTGTTTCCCGCTGGAATGTAAAACGTTCCTGCTTCAGAGCTCATCAGCTGATTAGCAGTGAACTCGAGAAACGCTGTCGTTTATCAGATTCAATCACAGGAGATATTTCTGAACGTTAAACCTGCGAGTGGCCTTCAGCTGCGACGGACAGAACGATTCTGACACTGCGCTGCAAAAAACTGCCGTCTTAGCAAGTGAAGATATCCGAATATACTCAGATTTATCTACTGTTTCCTATTAGAGGATTACCATAAACCAAGATATAAGATTATTAAACCTATTTCTAGACTTTTTCAAATAATAATTTCAAGCTTCAAATAGTCGTGTTCTATCGGCAGCTAATTTTAAGCATTTATTTCTAGAAAAAAGCAAAATGTTCTGCCGATAAAATAAGAAAATGTATAGAATGAAATGAGTAAAAATGTCTTAAAATAATAATAATAATAATAATAATAATAATTGGTTAATTGTAATCTTATCATAGGAAATACTAGATAAATCTTACTATATTTAAGATATCTTCACTTGCCAGTTTTATATTCAAATTAACGGTGGGCAATATGGTAAAAAATAAAAAATAAAAAATTATATAATATCATAATCGTTAAAGATTCAGAATACATGATTTATAACAGATAATATATTTTTCCCCAGCATTTATAGAACATTTATTAGAAGAAAGGGAGAAACTAAAACAATTTCACAGCGAGTAACAAAGCACTGACGCCTGACGATAACGATACTGATATCACGATATCGGTATAGAATTATATCACAGTATCGATAGAGTATTTTGTCATATCAGTCAGCTCTAATTCTAATTTCTAATGACTGGCACAAAAACCTGAAAAGCTCCTCAGATGATATCAGTGCAGTGATGATATGAGTGTAAAGTGTTGGTGTCTGATGGAGAGCGCTAGCGTGTCTGGCGTGTGTGTGTGTGTGTGTGTGTGTGTGTGTGTGTGTGGGGAATGTCGGGTCAGTGTGTGGTCGGCTGTACAGGAGCTGATAGAGTCTCAGTGCTATCTGACATGAGTGGTGTGTGTAGATGGAGCAGCAGATTGCGGAGCACCGTGACATGTGTAGCTGTAACTGATAAGAGTGATGGACGAGGAGACCGTATCCCACAAGCCCCAGGGTGCATCTGGTAAAATACTCCAGTTGCACTTTATGAGAAACACACACACACACACACACACACACACACACACAAAGGCAATAAATTCCAGGACACATTTTATCCTTCTCCTGAGTAAAAGTTGTGTAAATACATTAGAGCTGGAGCGATACGATAAATTCCTGGTTTGATAATCGTCTGAAAGAGTATCACGGTTTTCGGTATATCACACTATCAACTTTGTTATTTATAAAAAAAAAAAATTTGGAAAGTTTCATTATTCAGAAACAGAAACTTTCTACAAAATATTGATTAAAAGTGAACCTTCAGATCACACAATTTTATAACCACAATGTAGAGACGCAATTTCCTCCAGTTTCTAACTCTTTTAAGTATATAACTGATCGGTTGAGTTAATTCTGCACGTTAATAAAACTTCATGCTAATTATTTATTAATGTGGTTATAATGTGTTATAATGTGTTTATAAATGTCAGTTCCAGAGTGGCTGCTAACTCGACTCAAAAGCCATCAGAATGATGCTGAAAAGATAAAACATTCTGTATATTAAGATAAATTACAAGATTTATGAAACCTACATTTCTGTAAATAAAAATCGTTGCGTATCAATCAGTTTTATATATTAAATTGTATACTTTAAAAACTACTTTGTAAATAAAAGACTTTTTTTACATTGTTATAAATCATATTTTATATTTTTCACAAATTTTATACAATGTTACTCATCAAATTTATAGTTTAAATTGTATGCATTGATTTTTAAAAAATAAAACACATTATAAATAAATGATTTAAATAAAAGCTGTATATACATTCAACTTTATATATTTAACATTTTATACATTTCTTTTTATATTATATTTTATATTTTAAACAAATTCACGATATACCTTTTTTTGTTTAAATTGTATATATACAGATTTTTGATATAATAAATAGACAAAATGTACATTATATTTTTAGATAAGCCTTATATAATGTTCTACAATACATTTTATACAAATTTCTCTTAAATTTCAGCTTGGTGTCTTTACTCTATTTGTAAGAAACAAAAAGGTTTTAGATCGCGATGCGATTTTTAGATCAACTATAAAACCAGACGACAATCCAATCAAACTCAATCAAATTCAATCAAAACTCACGGACATTAATTTCAATGCTACAAAGCAAAAGAGAGAAAAATAAACCAAACTAAAATGCAGCATGAAGCTGTGATTAGCAGCAAGTGGCGTATTCAGTAACACTCCGGATCCATCACACACTCCCCCTGAGTCACGATACACAGATACGTCACAGATAATCAATACTCTACACTTCTCATTCCTCAGCGCACAAAAACGACGAATTATACAGAAGCTCCAGCTGAACCTGAAAGCCTGAAAGCCTCACTACAAACGACTGCTTTTAATTCATCATTTAACAAAAATACAACGTTTTTTTCAAAACATCAAATATGAAGTAAAACCACACAGACTCATGACTAACACTCTGTATTTCAGGGTTTCAGCTCTTATTAAGAATCTTATTAAGAAACATCCTGTATTTCTTTTCCTGCTATTGAAACTCAATTTCATTTTAGAAATGAAACATACGTTATTAATTTGCACCATTTCCGATTTCTTTCTGAGTTATTGATGAACCGCAGTGCTGCTTGTGAATGAACTGTATATGGTTTAACAGTCTGTTTTTTTAATTCACTTAATTGCTTTTTTAATAAACTTTTAAATAACCACTTAATTAATCTGAATGAGGCAGTCTTACTATTATTATTACAATATTTGAAAGAACACAAGCTATAATGTACTATAATATAATATATTTTGAAAGAATGTATAATGTATTTTACTCTGAGTTTAATGTAACGTATATAATGTAATGTATAATGTGAATAAAACGATGTTAGCGATGTCGAAGCCATGAGGATCGGCTGATATTGATACCTATTTGATATTTATCTTTTAAAAAAACTACTAAATTTTAAGCTTTTTTTAACTGTAGAACTTAAAAGTACAGGAAATAATACGTGCACGACTTACACAGAAGCGCAGCTTTCACACAAAAATCATTTACACTCGCAATACAATAAAGTGTAAAGTATAAATATAATAAAAAAATCAAAACAATCATGCCTCTTTAGAGTATGTAAACATTACAGATTAAAAATGATCTTTTAATTCCAATCTTTTCCATTTGTCACATTAGATTAGATCAAATTCATTCTTTTTTTTTCTAATATCCAATTTTTTGCAATACTAGGTATCGGATCAGGGCCGTCTCTAAGAGATGTTATATGTACACTTAAATTGCAATGAAATTATTTTGTTCCCAAATTGGCTGATAACTGGGACAATTAATGTCCATTTGAATACTGATGGATGTAATCTAATACACAGTGTCGTTTATATGCACAAGTCGAGCTGATTGAGATGCTAAACCCCCTCTGCAGATTTCTTAAACAGCTTTAGAAATGGATTTGTCTGTGTTTTAACACAGTGTTAAGTGTTGAGTAACAGTGAGGGGGCATGTGCTGCCCTGCCCTCGGGAAGAACACGGACCAGTCTGACTGATAATGACATTTAAACACAGTTTTCAGTGTCGCCTGCAGGCAAAGTGGACTTTATCTGATCATCCTGAGTCTCTGTCACACACTGCACATTCTTTCTGCAAACACACCTGATTCACCTCATTAACTATCATCGAGCCCTTTACGTGTTCAATCAAGTGTGTGTTTGCGTGTGTGTGAAACAGGAAGGCACTGAAATCTTCGCTACTGTAGTTAACGCACAATCTTAAAGTCCTTTCATGCTTTGTTACACACACGAACAGAACGTAACTCCATTACACGTGTTTCAGCCTGGTGACGAGTGTGTGGGTTAGCTGATGGGTTGAAGTAGTTAATAATGAAAGTGAATAATGAGGATTCAAGCTAATGGTTTATAAATGTGGTCAGATTTGCTAGCTCAATTAGCAAGAAATGTTCATTTCGAGTAAAAGGTTTGAGTTGTTTATATCTCGACTCAAATCCATGGTAGGAAAATGATCTTGATAGAACAGATATAACATGTTTACATCATGGTAAATCATCAAGATTTATGATATTTATGAATATTATTTTGTATTTTTAAAAAGGTTGCAACATTGCTAAAAGGTCCTACTTTAATTTGAGCAGTCGAATCAGCCATATTGTTTTTTTTTGAACAAAAGATTGTATTAATCAGTGAGAGAAATTGATAGAAAAATTGTTAAAATAAAAATAATACAGAAATTCTTGGATTTTCATCACTTTTAGACATATGTATATATAGGTACATAGTACTATGTTTTACAACCATATATTCTAATATATAACAGTTCCTATGGTTTATAGCATTAATGAAACAGCTTATTTACATATTTTATCATCACTAAAGGGTTTTTGAGAATTTTAAGTTGGGATACGCCAAAGGGCCGTACAAGTTTATTTAAAACAACTCAATCTGCCACGAAATTCTCAAAACACTAAACCTTCCACTTTTACATGAGATAAAAATGAGGACGTGACCTGGAGACGGAGACCAAACTAACCCCAAAGTAGACACAATATCCTGAAACACACACACACACACACACTGTTTTTTAAAAAATATTTTTACCCTGAACTCATTTGAGACTCTGACAGTAACAGCGAGGAAAACCAGCAGCAGTTTGATTCCCATTACACTCGACAGATTACTTCTCTGTTCAAGCTCTGTGTGTATAAAGATGTTACGATTATCTATTATACTATATATCATGATATTCACAATAAACAATATTAACATTGTAGTGTTGTTGAGACTTGAATTTGTGTTTTTGTACTGGATCTCTTGTAAGTTTCGTGATGTGATACGCTGTTTTCGAGAAATTTGGCCGGATAATTTTTAATTTGAATAAAAGTCAAGACAATCGGCATTTAACCACTTTTTTTTTTTAAATTACATTTACGTTTTTCTTAAATGTGCCGCCTTTATACATTTTAGTTTTTTTTAATTATAATGTGTGTAAAAATTAAAAAAAATCCTAAACAACAAACAAACAAACAAACAAGCAAACAAAAAATAAACTCAATTATTAAAATGATATGAAAACATTATTTAAAATATTTGCAATGATCTGTAAAGCTGTAGTATTTTTTTTAAGATCATAAAGTGTGATGAAATGTCATCATTTTGTGTTTTTAAACAGTTATTGGGGGAAATGGAAATAAGTAACTCAGTTATTAAGATACAGCAAACAAACAAACACAAACAATAAAACATTATTTCAAACATTTGTATTTCTCTCTAAACCTCCAGAATTCAAAAAACCTATAATTTTAGTGCAACACACACACACACACACACACACACACACGGATGAAACGTCTGGCTTTTACTGCACGTCGGTGTATTGATGCTTGTTTATGCAGCTATTTTTGGGAAATAAGTAAATAAAGAAAAAATCTAATGTCTAAAATGTGACAAAGTTCAAGTGTTATTCGAGGCATTAAAGTGTTAAAAGGCAGCGTGTCCCCTCTCCCCTCTCCCTTCATTCCCTTTCAGCCTCCCTTCCTTTTGTCTCTTTCTTTATTTATCTAATTACGTTAGCGAGGGCAAAGGCAGCCAGCAGCTCTGAACCTTCCCCCCTCACCCGACTAAAATCCGCCAAATCATCCAAAGTTTTCTTTAAGTTTACAAACAGAGAATTTCAGTGACACGTGCAGGCTAAGGATACGAAACACCTCTTTATGACTTCTCACGCGGGTGTTCGAACGCCACATGGTGGAACGCTGACAGAACGTCACTGTGCTCAGAGCCTGAAAGCACCAACCAGCACTCAGGAAAACGAATAAAAATAACAATAAATATATTCATAAAAGCACTAAAGTGCAAACCCTGATTTCTGACTTAACAAAGTAAAACATGTATTTACAAATTTAAAGACAGGAATCTCTAGAATCTTTCGGAAGTTAGGAAACATCTCCAACCTCACAAACCATATAAATGATTAATTATCTACTTTCCTAATTTCTTTTCTTTATTTCTTAAGCACAAGTTCCATTAATCAGTAAAAATAACCGAGCAGATAAATGAATTTTATGTGGAAATTCTGAAAGAAA
>NC_069713.1:3318021-3473021 GCF_027358585.1 Pangasianodon hypophthalmus
TGTTTAAGTGTTTGTTCACTCTCTGTCTACTCTTTCGAGTATCTGTCTGTCTATTTGCCTGTCTGTCTATCTACCTGTCTTACAAACTGTCTGACTCTTTCTCTCCCTTTCACTCTTTGATTTGTCTCTCTGCCTATTTTTCCTTCTGTCTGTCTGAGAGTGTTTACTCTCTGCTTACTTTTCCTAGTGTCTGTATATTTGCCTGTCTATCTGTCTTACAAAAAGTCTGACTCTTTCTTTGTCTTTCTCTCATTTTGATCAGTCTGTCAGTCAGTATACTTTTTTACTTTCTGGTTTATATCTGTCCATCCATCTGCCTTTCTTCCCCCCTCTGCGTCTCTCTGTTTCAAATTCAAAATTCAATTTACATTAAAATGAGCTTTATTGGCATGACAAATTGTACAATGTATTTTCACAGCATTTATATGGGCAAGGAATAAAACCTGAACAGAGAACAAATGATAAGATGAACAAGTGAAGACAAAACAAAAAAGTACAGTCTATGGGCTATGAGTGGTGTGTGTGTGTGTGTGTGTGTGTGTGCACGAGTGCATGAGAGTCTGTGTCTCTCAGTTCACGTGTCTGTGTGTGTGTGTGTATGTATGTGTGTGTGTGTGTGTGTGTGAGATCATGAGCGCATCACTGTTTAGTCGACTCTCTCTCTCTTTTTGTGGCAAGCTTCGATGTACCATGCCGCTAGTGAAATGTAGTCTCTTTTTTCTCCAAGCAAATACTGGAGTTGTGTGTCATTCGCCAGCTTTCTGAAGTCAGGACAAATAATTTCAAATTTTGGATAGGAAGTATAGATAAGTCTAAGAAGTTTACACTTTTGGTTAAGAAGTGTAGCTCTGTCTCTAAAACTCCTTGGCTACAGTACAGGTGTAAGCTGCTCTCTCTGGGCAGCCAGTGTGTCTCTGTCTGTATCTGCCTCTCTCTATAGCCAGGCCGTGGCTGCTCTGTCTGTATCTGCCTCTCTCTATAGCCAGGCCGTGGCTGCTTTGTGTGTATCTGCCTCTCTATATAGCCAGGCCGTGGCTGCTCTGTCTGTATCTGCCTCTCTATATAGCCAGGCCGTGGCTGCTCTGTCTGTATCTGCCTCTCTCTATAGCCAGGCCGTGGCTGCTTTGTGTGTATCTGCCTCTCTATATAGCCAGGCCGTGGCTGCTCTGTGTGTATCTGCCTCTCTCTATAGCCAGGCCGTGGCTGCTCTGTGTGTATCTGCCTCTCTATATAGCCAGGCCGTGGCTGCTCTGTGTGTATCTGCCTCTCTATATAGCCAGGCCGTGGCTGCTCTGTCTGTATCTGCCTCTCTCTATAGCCAGGCCGTGGCTGCTCTGTGTGTATCTGCCTCTCTATATAGCCAGGCCGTGGCTGCTCTGTGTGTATCTGCCTCTCTGTATAGCCAGGCCGTGGCTGCTCTGTCTGTATCTGTCTCTCTCTATAGCCAGGCCTTGCAGCTCTGTCTGTATCTGCCTCTCTCTATAGCCAGGCCGTGGCTGCTCTGTCTGTATCTGCCTCTCTCTATAGCCAGGCCGTGGCTGCTCTGTCTGTATCTGTCTCTCTCTATAGCCAGGCCTTGCAGCTCTGTCTGTATCTGCCTCTCTCTATAGCCAGACTGTGGCAGCTCTGTCTGTATCTGCCTCTCTGTATAGCCAGGCCTTGCAGCTCTGTCTGTATCTGTCTCTCTTTATAGCCAGGCCGTGGCTGCTCTGTCTGTATCTGCCTCTCTCTATAGCCAGGCCTTGCTGCTCTGTCTGTATCTGTCTCTCTCTATAGCCATGCCTTGCAGCTCTGTCTGTATCTGCCTCTCTCTATAGCCAGGCCTTGCAGCTCTGTGTGTATCTGCCTCTCTCTATAGCCAGGCCTTGCTGCTCTGTCTGTATCTGTCTCTCTCTATAGCCATGCCTTGCAGCTCTGTCTGTATCTGCCTCTCTCTATAGCCAGGCCTTGCAGCTCTGTGTGTATCTGCCTCTCTCTATAGCCAGGCCTTGCTGCTCTGTCTGTATCTGCCTCTCTCTATAGCAGGCCGTGGCTGCTCTCTCTGTATCTGCCTCTCTCTATAGCCAGGCCGTGGCTGCTCTGTGTGTATCTGTCTCTCTCTATAGCCAGGCCGTGGCTGCTCTCTCTGTATCTGCCTCTCTCTATAGCCAGGCCTTGCAGCTTTGTCTGTATCTGCCTCTCTCTATAGCCAGGCTGTGGCTGCTCTGTGTGTATCTGCCTCTCTCTATAGCCAGGCTGTGGCTGCTCTGTGTGTATCTGCCTCTCTCTATAGCCAGGCCGTGGCTGCTCTGTGTGTATCTGTCTCTCTCTATAGCCAGGCTGTGGCTGCTCTGTGTGTATCTGTCTCTCTCTATAGCCAGGCTGTGGCTGCTCTGTGTGTATCTGCCTCTCTCTATAGCCAGGCCGTGGCTGCTCTGTGTGTATCTGTCTCTCTCTATAGCCAGGCTGTGGCTGCTCTGTGTGTATCTGTCTCTCTCTATAGCCAGGCCGTGGCTGCTCTGTGTGTATCTGTCTCTCTCTATAGCCAGGCTGTGGCTGCTCTGTGTGTATCTGTCTCTCTCTATAGCCAGGCTGTGGCTGCTCTGTGTGTATCTGTCTCTCTCTATAGCCAGGCCGTGGCTGCTCTGTGTGTATCTGCCTCTCTCTATAGCCAGGCTGTGGCTGCTCTGTGTGTATCTGTCTCTCTCTATAGCCAGGCTGTGGCTGCTCTGTGTGTATCTGTCTCTCTCTATAGCCAGGCCGTGGCTGCTCTGTGTGTATCTGTCTCTCTCTATAGCCAGGCTGTGGCTGCTCTGTGTGTATCTGTCTCTCTCTATAGCCAGGCCGTGGCTGCTCTGTGTGTATCTGTCTCTCTCTATAGCCAGGCCGTGGCTGCTCTGTGTGTATCTGCCTCTCTCTATAGCCAGGCTGTGGCTGCTCTGTGTGTATCTGCCTCTCTCTATAGCCAGGCTGTGGCTGCTCTGTGTGTATCTGCCTCTCTCTATAGCCAGGCCGTGGCTGCTCTGTGTGTATCTGCCTCTCTCTATAGCCAGGCCGTGGCTGCTCTCTCTGTATCTACCTCTCTCTATAGCCAGGCCTTGCAGCTTTGTCTGTATCTGCCTCTCTCTATATCCAGGCTGTGGCTGCTCTGTGTGTATCTGCCTCTCTCTATAGCCAGGCCGTGGCTGCTCTCTCTATACCTTGTCATATTCGTCCTCAGCTTGTTGTCACTGATTGTGCTCAAATATTCTGCTGTTCTATATTTTCTGTTTAGAGCCAAATTACATTGCTCATTACTTTGTTTTTGTGTTGTTTCAGTTCAATAAGATAGATAGTTTTTGCGCAGTAATCATTGGGTTGGGCCGGATTCTGTGGATGAGGGGGTCAGTGCCCTGAGGCTGATTATTGTTAGTTGTGTTAGTCGTATTAGTCAGATTAGATTGTGTGTGGAGCCTCAGGATCAGCTGAGTGAGGAGCTTTTTTCACTGTTCATTTCATGGTTTTTCAGGGCTTTAAAATGATAAGAGTTGGGGTCACTCAATTTTAGATATTTCCAAAATTTAATGGCTCTTTTCTCAATGTGGATTAATAGAGGGTATTGACCTAATTCTGCCCTGCATGCAATGTTAGAGTCTCTCTCTCTCTCTCTCTCTCTCTCTCTCTCTCTGTCTCGCTCACTCTCTCTGTGTCTGTCTGTCTCTTTCTCTCTCTGTCTCTCTCAGTTTCAGTTTTCATGTGCTTAATTGGCGTGACAAATAATTGTACATTTGTATTGCCAAAGCAGATACTAAGGAAGGGTAGTGTAAAAACAGGAGAAAACAAAATAAAATAAAATACTAATAGATTAAAATAAACAAAATAAAAAAATAATACAAACAATGTACATAATTAAGGACAATATAAAGGCACTATACACAGAATAATTGAAAAAAGTAGGATAAAATGAGTAAAATTACAGAATAAAAGTGAATTTACTAATAAAGGTAAAAAAAATCTAAAACAATAATAATAAAGAAGAGCGATCGTAACAGTTAGAAGAGACACGAGGGCGAGGCAGATCACTCGCTGTCTCTCACATTGTGGCAAGCTGTTTGGTGTGTGTGTTTAATTTTGGGGTAGAATTTTTCTCGGATGTCTGCGTATTTTGTGCGTTCTGTTAGGAAGTGCAGCTCTGTCTCGTTGTGTTTTGGTTGCAATGTAGGCACAACCTTTCTTCCTGTGGGATCCATGTTTTCCTGTTTCTGCCTGTTTCTATCGCTAGGTCACGTCCGCTGAGTCTGTACCTTGTCAAGGTGCTTCTCAGTTTTTTGTGTCACTGCGGATGCACCGAGAGAGGAGCGAACACGTGCAGATCTCTCTGCCGTTTTGCCAATTTTCTGCTCGTTGTTTTCTTTTCCCTATTGGATTGAAACACTGAAAGTATTAAGCAAAGTACATAAACTGTAAACAGGTAAAAAAAGGTGTGTGCCGGAGAGTGAAGCTCAGGTGGAGGAGGTGCTGTTAGTGGTGGGAGAGCAGGTCGGGTGTGAAAACATCTACAGCTACACATCTACATCTGCCTCCCGAATGAACAAAGCAGTGCTGGTGTTCCTGAGACAACAAAACCTCGTTAATAAGCTGATCCAAACCGGAATATGGGTGAAAGGAGCCCTGGTACAGGTTTCCCCTCTGTCCGCCACAGACACCAGAGCCAGAGATAGAAGAGGTCAGTGACAAACACAACAGTCCAACCAGCCACAGCACAGTGAAGCAGTGAATGTTGTGATGCAGGAGAATGAAGGCCCAGGGTGCAGTGCAGGAGCTACAGGAGGAGAACCGCTCACAGACATGGAGGAAGCAGGGGTCAAGCCAGATCAGCCGAAGCACTTCAGCTGTTCAGAAGAGCCAGAGCAACTTTACACCACAGCACAGATTAACCCGGTTTTAATTTCGACCAAAGGAAAAAGGAACGTCTCACTAACAAACTACTTCCCAGACAAAGCAAAATTCATAAAATCAGCACAAGATGCAACCAAAAATGAAAACCTGCAAGTGCTCTCACCGTGCAGAAGGTTTAGACTAAGAAAAAAGACATCAGCTGCAAGAAAATGTACTTTCAACAGGACTGTGGACTTTTCCTGCAGACTGACGGATTCTAATGGAATTAAAAGTGAAGGGGTTTTGGGTGGTGAGTGTGTGTGGGCTCTGATGGGGTTTCTTTTTAAAAATGTAAATATGTAAATATGCTAAACTGATGAATTAAAGGCATCTTAAAAGTCAGGGCATCTCTCTCTTTCTCTCTCTCTCTCTCTGTCTCTCTCTCTCTCTCTCGCTCACTCTCTCTTTCTCTCTCTCTCTCTGTCTCTCTCTGTGTCTCTCTGTGTCTCTCTGTCTCTCTCTGTCTCTCTCTCTCTCTCTCTCTCTCTCTCTCTCTGTCTCTCTCTCTCTCTCGCTCACTCTCTCTTTCTCTCTCTCTCTCTGTCTCTCTCTGTGTCTCTCTGTCTCTCTCTGTCTCTCTCTGTCTCTCTGTGTGTCTCTCTCTCTCTCTCTCTCTCTGTTATAATGTCAGTGGTTATTCGTGTTCAGTCCCAGTTTCGAGTTTTTTTTTTTATCCAATTCTCCAGTGACTCGTGAAATTTCTGCCGTTTCTCTCCAGTGTTTTTATGGATCAGTGAAGATCCACTGCCTCTTCTGCTGATATCACTTTAATCATACACACATACACACACACACACACACACACACACACGTCCCTCTTCCTCCCTGGCTGTTGTTTGTGAAGCGTGGCAAGCTCGGCTCTTGACCTTGTCGTGACATTGTGAGGTTTAAGCACTCGTGTGTGTGTATGTGTGTGTGTGTATGTGTGTTTGACTGACAGCTCCAGCCGTATCTTGCTAGAGAGTGGCCGATTGTCTAGACGTGTGACCGATCTGTCTGTCAGCCGCCGCTCATTTTTTCCCCCTCCTTAATGGTCACCATGGCAGCCGTAAGTCTGTGGAGTGTGTGTGTGTGTGTGTGTGTGTGTGTGTGTGTGCTGGCCTTCAATGTGATCTTCACTTTAATGAACACATGCGTTTATATGACCTGATGGATTCATTCCTCCATCTAGCCATCACACACACCTACACTCACCCACACACTCTCTCTCGCACACACACACACACACACACACACACACACACTCTAGCTCTTTATGGCCTTTTGTGTGGACATGACTGTGTTATCTGGCTGATTTTTGGCTGGAGTTGGTTATTAGCTGGTTATTAACCTGCGTGGACTTATTTGACAGATGATGTGCTGTGATATATTCTTCTGTAATGGAAAAATGTGGATAATTCATGGACTTTTCTGCGGGATGGATTGGGGGAGGGGTCGGCGTTGCTGTAGCAGCTGGAGGGAAGGTGGTGGTGTTCAGGGTGTGGCTGCTATAAAACCATATATATTCCATCATATTGGCAAAAAGCGTCAGTTTCCATTCACTTGAATTCAAAAAAATCTAACTAGACTATATTTTTTCAAAAAAAAAAAAAAATTCCAATGATTGCTTCTTTTATAGTGGCATGTAAGATGTAATGTTTTCTTCTCTTTCTTCTTTTTTTCCTCCTCTATCCTGCGATTCATCCAAATACCACATGATTTTCTTGCATTGTTGATGTTAAAGCTGGTATTTAACTTCTGCTTCCTTTGTTTTGCTTTTTCTGTGGTTGTGTCTACATGACTTTATGGCCTGAAAAACTGTGAAAACGACATTGAACATTGCAGAACTACAGCGATCAAGCAACTGCCACTGTGTGTGTGTGTGTGTGTGTGTGTGTGTGCTATAGGAAAATAATTAGCGACAGGGTGGTGTGATGAAGTGGAGTGAAGTTGATTATTTTCCTCTAGCAGCACATCCCTCTTATGCCACTTATTCCTCTTATACCACAACAATTTGCCAAAAGCTTCAATTTTATTTATTAAAGAATGACTTTTTATACATTTATAGTTACATATAACGTCCATGTAGTTAGTTCCTGTTCTCACTTACGTTATAACAGCTATCAAGTCGTCCCCTCACCAGCCTCTGTTCTTTTTTCTCTCTCTTAATGTTAATAAGACAAAAAAACCCACAAAGTGTAAACTCCTCTGTGCTGAAGATGTGTGAAAACTTACAGCTTTACCTCGGACTGTTACAAAGTGCTGGAGACTGCAACTATAAGTATATATATAAGTATAAAGAAGTATACTTATATAAGTGTTATTTACTTTTAATTTACTTAAACATCAGTATATGAAAGCTGAAATTCTGATCTATCTTCACATATTCATCTTTTGCTCTCAAACCCAGATGTCAGTGTATAGCAAAAACAAAAGAACTGGCCTTGTGTTCCAATACTTTTGGAGGGGACTGTATATAACTCACTGGACTTGCACTTCATAAACATAATTTTAGATTTCACTTTTAAGCTGATGATACACAATTATAAATAAATGGAAACAATAATAACTCACAGATATGGGCATGTCATCACATGAAACTAAAAATTCATGCATACTACACACACGCACACACACACACACACACACACGTCATTTTAACACAAACTGACTGTTTTGATCCTGTTGATCATTAGTAGGTCACATGACCATAACGTCTGTAACCTATTTCTGTTTCTACTCCCGGAAGTGTTGCTTCTCTGACACATCCTCTTAAACGTCGCTTATATTTTTTTGCTCCGTGTTTCGTTTTGGTTTCAGAGTGAAACCACAGAAAAGAGACAAGTGCAAGCACTTCCTGCAGTTTCTTTCTGCTGAAGAAAAAGAGCAAAACCTCTTTTCCCACAGGATCTAATGCAATCTTTACCACCATCTCAGATCAGACCGAATACATGTATATATTACTGGAGTTATTTCTACTGCTCATTTTATAGACGGTAAAATACAGTGTAAATTTTATGTACGAATGCACGTGCAGTCTGTAAAAAAATTACTGACGTGACAGATCTGGAGAAAAATCCCTGAAATACTCGCTGAATAATTACATTACACACCTCGCCGTGTAACACTATTCCAGTCTGAAGAGCGCTTTAGTTAAATGTGTAGCTGTGAGGCACTGAAAGGAAATAGTTCAGAAATCAGATCTGATATCATTTAAAGTCTTGATGGAAATAAACCAAGCCATTGTTTGTGTGTGTGTGTGTGTGTGTGTTGGCACTACACTTGGACATCATAAACCTGCATTGATTTGTGTTAATTTATGGTAATAAATATTGATTCTGTTTTTGTATGAGACAGGAAGAAATCCCCGGAGAATCAGAAAGACTTATTATGAGTCTACAATAACACTCAACAGCAGATGAATCTCAAGCAGCAGCTCTTTGGCCTGTTTATGTCACACACGTCCACAATGCACTGTATTACACACTCATAAAAGACTAATTTTCCCTGCTGTGTCTTCCTGAGTTATGTTAAAGTCGTTCTCCCAGGCACACGGATGAAACAGACGGAATGTGAACAATTACAGTACACTCAGCCTTAATGCTTTCTTTATTCAGTAACAGCTCAGAGACAGCCTCATTTTAAATACTACACAACATATATACACTGAGTCCCAAGAGGCCACGCCTCCTTCACTGAGACTGACACACACACACACACACACACACACACACAGAGGCCACACCTCCTTCACTGAGACTGACACACACACACACACACACAGAGGCCACGCCTCCTTCACTGAGACTGAAACACACACAGGCCACACCTCCTTCAGTGAGACTGACACACACAGAGGCCACGCCTCCTTCAGTGAGACTGACACACAGAGGCCACGCCTCCTTCACTGAGACTGACACACACACAGAGGCCACGCCTCCTTTGTTGATACTGACACACACAGAGGCCACACTTCCTTCACTGAGACTGACACACACAGAGGCCACACCTCCTTTATTGAAACTAACACACACAGAGGCCACACCTTCTTCACTGAGACTGATGCACACAGAGGCCACACCTCCTTTGTTGAGACTGAAACACACACAGAGGCCACGCCTCCTTTACTGAGACTGAAACACAGAGGCCACACCTCCTTTATTGAGACTGAAACACACACAGAGGCCACGCCTCCTTTACTGAGACTGAAACACAGAGGCCACGCCTCCTTTACTGAGACTGAAACACACACAGAGGCCACACCTCCTTTATTGAAACTAACACACACAGAGGCCACACCTCCTTTGTTGAGACTGAAACACACACAGAGGCCACACCTCCTTTATTGAAACTAACACACACAGAGGCCACACCTCCTTTGTTGAGACTGAAACACACACAGAGGCCACACCTCCTTTGTTGAGACTGAAACACAGAGGCCACGCCTCCTTTACTGAGACTGAAACACACACAGAGGCCACGCCTCCTTCATTGAGACTGAAACACACACAGAGGCCACACCTCCTTTGTTGAGACTGAAACACAGAGGCCACGCCTCCTTTATTGAGACTGAAACACACACAGAGGCCACGCCTCCTTCATTGAGACTGAAACACACACAGAGGCCACGCCTCCTTCACTGAGACTGAAACACACACATAGGCCACCCCTCCTTTACTGAGACTGAAACACACACATAGGCCACGCCTCCTTTACTGAGACTGAAACACACACAGAGGCCACACCTCCTTCACTGAGACTGAAACACACACAGAGGCCACACCTCCTTCACTGAGACTGAAACACACACATAGGCCACGCCTCCTTTACTGAGACTGAAACACACACAGAGACCACGCCTCCTTTACTGAGACTGAAACACACACATAGGCCACCCCTCCTTTACTGAGACTGAAACACACACAGAGGCCACGCCTCCTTTACTGAGACTGAAACACACACATAGGCCACGCCTCCTTTACTGAGACTGAAACACACACAGAGGCCACGCCTCCTTTACTGAGACTGAAACACACACATAGGCCACGCCTCCTTTACTGAGACTGACAGTCGAATCAGCCACTCCCACTTCACTAAGACTGAGACACAGAGGCCACGCCTCCTTAATGCTCTTAGCTAAAACTAAAATAGAAGCAAAAAAAGTTTTGCACTTATGGAGGAAGTAATTTATTTGAATTAATTTATTCATTTGCTTTTATTATTTGAAGAATTGAAATACAGTTAATGTCACACACTTAGCGGAGATGCTAAGATAGCTGGCTTTCTCTGATGCTTAAACACTTGGTTGCTAGCTGTGTGCTAACTACTGACCAAAATAAGTTTTTTAAAAGTGTGAGAAATGAAGTGACCAGTGTAGATATTTTATTAAAATATATTTCTACTCCAGAATTTAAGACCACATGACAGACAAAGTCAAAACTCTTGGTGGTCATTTACTTTCTGGAATCAGCTTTAGATTAAAGACATGATGGCGGCCATCTTGGCTCTTCCCGCTTGTGCTAAAGTGATCATCGCCGTAGAAACCACCCCTTATTCCATAACCACCCTCATGAGAGCAGTACTAATGTGCTCATCATTAATTAGGACCTAAATGCGTAACGAGGCCTCTCTGATCCTGAACCGTGACAGGGAGCACTTCATTAGTGGAGGAGAGACAGAACACTTACATGCTAATTTACTGAGTGATTGAACGAATGAATCGTTTCTACTTTTCTCCTGTTTATGGTACTTCTACACATCTGTCTCTCTCTCTCTCTTTCTCTCTCTCTCTCTCTCAAGCCAGGCTATAAGATGTTTCCCTTCGTTAGCATTAAATAAATATCTCATTGGACAACGGTTTAACGCAAAACTAATAACAAACCACGGAGTTCAGGATGTTGTTTAGTTCCATCATGCTAACTTTAGCATACTGTGCATGTGAAATGTCTTTATTCACGATCAGTCGCTAATCTTATCAACAAGCCTGAGGACAAATAACCAACCTGCAACTCAGGACAACTAGAATACTGGCACAAAATGACTATATAGATAGATAGATAGATAGACAAACAGGCAGATAGATAGATAGACAGACACAGACAGACAGATAGATAGATAGATAGATGGATAGATGACGGTCAGTGATGCCACATGTAGCATATGAACATTAGCATTGCAGCACAGACTGACTGCTTTTCCCCACGCAAAAGAGAAATGAAGCCGCGAGAAGGCTGTAATTTAAGATAAACGCCGTCTTTATCTTCCTCCGGAGAGTCGGGCCTTGATAAGAGCGCACCGCACCCGGATAATCGGATGTAGATGAAGATAAATCAGGAGAAACGAGGGAAGGAAGAGAAAGAGCAGTTTAATTAGACGACTGTGCGTGCGTTATTAATCGTCTCCGTCGCGTCGGCGTGCATGCATAATTAAGCGACGTTGCATTTTCATTTTTAACGAGAAAGATATCGAGAAGTGATACAGAGAGAGACTGAGAGTGAAAGAGTGCGAGAGAAAGTGAGTGGGAGTGAAAGAGCCGAAAGAGAGAGAGGGAGAGAGAGAGAGAGAGGTGAAAGGACAGAGATGGAAAGAGCTCTCCATTTCAATAACACATTTTCACTCTGACAAGTAATAGGACATGCAGCAAAACATCTCTCCCTCTCTCTCTCTCTCTCTCTCTCTCTCTCTGTCTCTCCCTCGCTTTGTATATCTGTCTGTCTTTCTCTTTCTGTCACTGTCTCTTTCTTTCTCTCTTTTTTTGTCTCTCTCTCTTCCTCTGTCTGTCTCTCTATGTCTCTCTCACTGTTTTTATGTCTCTTCTGTTTCTTTCTCTGTCTCGTTCTGCCTTTCTTTTTTGTCTCTCTCCCTTTCTGTCTCTTTGTCTTTCGTTCTTTTTTGTCTCTCTCCCTTTCTCTGTCTCTCTCTCTTGCAATCTCTGTCTCTCACTGTCTTTCTTTCTTTTTATCTCTCTAACTTTCTCTGCCTGTCTCTCTTTCTCACTCTCTGTCTCTCACTCTGTGTCCTTCTTTGTTTTTCTTTTCTCTCTCTCTCTCTCTCTTTCTCTTCAACATGCATATTTCTCCAGCTCTCAGAAATATCTGACACTCTGTGGTGTAAAATTAAACGTGTGAATCGAGATATTGATTGTCTCTCTTTTAGCTACACTGAAAAATCGGAACCGAGTCCTGATATCAGATTTAACTCCTTATTGGAAGGAGGGAGGAAATATTCCAGAATTTTCTCACTCACTTGTAATGGGAGGATAAGGGCAGCGGTTGAAGTCACTGAACTTTAAATGAAAAATCTACACCCACTGGCCACTTTAATAGGAACAGTAGTCATCCAATCAGCCAATCATGTAGCAGCAGCGCAATGAAGGTCAAGAGCTTCAGCTAATGTTCACATCAAACATCAGAACGGAGAGAAGCTGTGATCTCAGTGACTTTGACCGTGGCATGGTCAGTGGTGCCAGTTTGAGTATTTCAGACAGCGTTGATCTTCACACACAACAGTCTCTACACAGAATGGTTCGGAAAAAACAAAAACATCAAGTGAGCGACAGTCCTGCAGGTGGAAATGTCTTGTTGATGAGACATCTTGATGAGAGGGGTCGCAGGAGAATGGCCAGACAGGAAGGCTACAGTAGCTTATAGACTATATGGCCAAAAGTATGTGGACACCTGACCATCACACCCTTATGTGGTTCTTCCCCAAACTGTTGCCGCAAAGTTTTAAGCACACAATTGTATAGAATGTCAATGTGTTCTGTAGCATTACAGTTTCTCTTCACTGGAACTAAGAGGCCCAAACCTGTTCCAGCATGACAATGCCCCTGTGCACAAAGCGAGCTCCATGAAGACATGGTGTGTGAAGGTTGGAGTGGAAGAACTCGAGTGTCCTGCACAGAGCCCTGACCTCAACCCCACTGAACACCTTTGGGATGAACTGGAACACCGACTGAACCCCAGACCTCCTCACCAACATCAGCACCTGACCTCACTAATGCTCTTGTAGCTGAATGAACACAAATCCCCACAGCCACGCTCCAACATCTAGTGGAAAGCTTCCCAGAAGAGTGGAGCTCATTATAACAGCAAAAACAGGGGGAATAAATCTGGAATAAGATGTTCAACAAGATGTTCGACATATGGGTGTGATGGTCAGGTGTCCACAAACTTTTGGATGTATAGTGTTTACAACCGTGGTGAGCAGAAAAGCATGACAGTTTAAGGTGGAAGAGCTACAACAGCAGAAGAGCACACCAGGTTCCTCTCCTGTCAGCCAGGAGCAGGGATGTGAGGTAGCAGTGGGTGCAGGTTCAGTGAAACTGGATGGATGAAGATTGGAAAAAGACAAGGCGATGTTTTTACCAGCTTTAGCTGTAATGCGAATATTAACCTGTATCTGAATGATCTTATGCATTGCGCTGCTGCTACATGATTGGCTGATTGGATAAACGCATGAACAAACATGAATTTGTAGTCGCGATGGCGTACAGATACCACAGTGTAAAGCAGCCGGATCTACTTTTTACTCCATTGCTAGAAATTTGGAGTAAACTTCGTCAAGATTTTCTCTCACGTCCATCTCATCCTCACAGCTTTATTATGTGTCTCTCGCTTGTTGTTCTGTCGTTGAAACTGCAATGTGCAGACGTAGAAAATGAATCATCGCCAGTCGCTTTGTCGCTTGCTAGCATGTACGTACAGTTAGCTGTGGAAGTGTGTGTAGTAATGATCTAGTAATTAAACATTTTGTTCTAAAAACAACGGATGGATGTAAATCACCCAAAAAAAAAAACAAAAGAAGAGTTCGCATTGCTAAGTCTCAGTTGCTCTCAAGCTCTCTTCATTAATGCACCTGTTTTGTCTGTAGCGATCTGCCAGCTGGAATTACAAAACCGTTCAGCTAATAACATGACACGCACGTGAAAAGACTTTCATTCCCAAGATCTCAAGAACACTGAGGGGGAAAAAAAAGACAAAAATAATCTACAGTACAAAATAATTCAGTCAGTGACATGACGCCGGTGCAGAAACCATCCTCAGTAACGAAACTACACGGCAGAGATCTTGACGCGTGTGTGTGTCTCCTTAATTGTTATGCAAAGTCGTTGCTCAGACAGTTAACGATTAATTCAAGTTGAAAATTCTCACAATGTGACCTTTTTTTTTTTTATCAGTGCATGAATGTGTAATTACATTTCTCTCTGTCTCGCTGCTCTAAACGTTCACGTCTGCTCCTGAGGGTGTAAAGTCATCAAGTCATCATCATGCTCGTTAAATACAAACGCTGATTCTTCATCCGCTTTCAGAAATGCTGCAGTATCCACAGTATCTACTCACACTGTGCCCTCGTAACTTCTGTGTGCTGAGAGGAAAAAGAAAATCGATACATGCTTTAGCTTGTGGTGAGGTTGTGGTTATTTCTGCAACTCGTAGCAACAAGCTGAGAAATTCTGTTAAAGGTGTGAATCAGAAATGTTTATTCAGTCGACAGTGTGTATTTGGAAGCAGAAGAGGATTTATGATTGAGTTTATTATGAAAAAAAACCCATTGTTGCTAGTTAGCTAGGAGTTAAATGACCTTTTTCTTGTCATTTCTCACCTTGAAAAAAGAGAGAAAAGTCAAGAAAATGAATAAAAATGAAGTGGCAGCTATAATCCTAGCAGAACAGGACGATGAGGTAAGTGTGTGTGTGTGTGTGTGTGTGTGAGATTGTTCCAGTAATACTGCCAGCTATCATTCCTGTCCACTAGAGATACATTTTTGGTTACTGAGTTGGAATGCTGTGTGTGTGTGTGTGTGTGTGTGTGTGAATTAGTGAATTAGAGAATTAGAGCAGAAGATGCCTCTGTCGTTTCATCCTACATGGTATACTTAACCACACACACACACACACACACACACACACACACACACACACACAAACACAGGAAAAATGAAAGAAAGAAAGAATAGTTTAATGTCTTGTCTACATTGAGAATTCCTTGGAAGAATTTAACAAGCTTGTCCTGTTTCACACACACACACACACACACACACACACACGATGCAGCAGGTGAGGAACATAAATTGGTAAAATGGTCCATGTAATGAAACAGCGTGTATCTAATGCAGCAGCACAGTGAAGCTGATCAAATCATTTTAGGATGTGTGTGTGTGTGTGTGTGTGTGTGTGTGTGCTTTTGATGGCTTGTGTATTTTGGAGAGAAACAATGATTGTATCTCCAGATATTTGTATCTTATGTTGCTCTTTAACACTATGTTCAAACTAGCCAACAGCAGTTGATCGTTCATTTCCTCTGGACGTGTGAGAAACTGAGCCGCGTTTGAACTGGAGTTTATGATTTCTGACGACAGAATCCAAAAAGTACAACAGATCCAAACAGTGGGCTTGAAAGATTCCTGGGACCAATCCTATAGCACGTGTGGTCTGACGTTTCTTCAGTTCCCCACTCACAGCTTCACTTCCTACCTGAAATCTGTCTACTATCTGACTCAAAAATGGAAGAAAAACTCTTAACCGTGGTTTCACCTTATCTCATCATATACAAACTCTTAGGGAATCATTACGAAATAAAATACAGCTTGGAAGAAAGTAGCAGAGATCATTTGAGCCTCTGGTGAGTGTACGTAGCTAGTACGAGTGTACTAGCTAGGAATTAGTGTTTAATTAATTAGCTTTAATACAGCCACTGCTACTATTTCTCATTTCTTTACCCCTTTCTGTCAGTACACTGGTGTTCAACTTATTAGACATTTTCAATCAGTATAAACAAATGAATTAATTTATCGCAGCAAGTCTGTTCTAAGATTAGTCAGGCTACTGTTGGGTTTCTGTGTATAGAGTATCGTGACTCTGTGTTTAGCTGCTGGTGAGCAGGGAGATGGGAAAGCGGAGGGGTGGGAGCCACCTGCTGGGCAAACAATTCACACGTCTCCACAACAACACTGGTACAGAGATAAAACAGACAGCACAACTAGAGCTTTTTTGTGAGTAAAACAACATATACAACTACAACAATAAAATTATAACATTTAACCCTAGTAGGCTAGGTAAAAAAAAGAAATACTTACGGAACACTGCAAATTCTTAAAGCTGTGAGTGTTTACTTTCATATGAGCCATTAAGCATTACTCTGGAGTGTGACATCACAAATAAACAGGCAGAAATGTGATTTTTTTGGCCTCTGGTAAAAAGAGTTCAACTAAAAAAAAATGCTGGACAGACCACACCCACAAGCAACACGACTACGACATTGTCATTCGCTAGTAGGTGAAAAAAAGGTTAATTTCAACAATGATTTTTTTTAGCAATGCTGCAATACGGTTTTGCTGGACAGCTCAGCAGAGCCACGCCTACTTGCTGACTAACTGACCTGCGAGTTGATCAGTTTTCTGGCTGTCTGTTTCACTCTGTCTTTCTTTCTGTTCTGTCTCTCTCCCTCTCTCTTCTCTGTTTCTCTCTCTCTCTCTCTCTCTTTATGACTCTAATTCACCCTTGCTGTCAGATCATCTTGTTTATGTCTGTGGTGAAAAAGCACAAAGCCCAGATCAGGATAAATAATGAATTATGATTCCACAAGCTAATTCCTCGCTGTGTGCCAACATGATTATATATTAGTCTCTCTCTCTCTCTCTCTCTCTCTCTCTCCATGTATTTATTTTCACCTTGTTATTTTCCATCTCTTAATCTGACACGGGTTTAAATTTGAACTACTAAGGGAACAGGTAAGAAATGTTCTGTATGTCCAGCGGTAGAAAAGCAGGTAGTAATGAGAAAGCTAAATATTTATTATTCCACGTAACACTATGTTTTGGATATATTTTGGACTTTACTGTGCTCACATTTATCTCCATACATTCACACTTTTTACAGTGTTAGGCACAGATATCTGAGCTGCTTACACTTTTCCAGCTTTCGTATCATTTGGCTAAACTGATCAGTGAGTTTTAGAGTTTCTAACTGCAGTACTGTTGCATTATTTTCTTAATAACAGCTTGTCTGTGCTGTAGCAGGAGACGTGATCATTTAGAAACGATTTACTTTCTACCAGCTGGCAAAGATTTTGGAAAGAAAGCAGAGTTTTTTTAAATGTATTATTTTATTTTAGTGAGACAAACAACAGTAAAGAAACAGTGAGGCAAAAGTCCGGTGTGACCACTTCTCCAATTTTTTTGAGCCCAAACAGACCACAGTGTTCTTATTTTCGATTGGCTCATCAGATCGAGACTTGTGAAGTCGTGACCACAAGCAGAAAAAAACATCACGTCTCGTTTCGAAATGTATTTTTATTTCATAGCCTTTGGGAATGGTGGAATCCATATAACTGGTGGAAAATATTTAAAACATGTTTTTAAATGTGTTGTATAAATAAAACTTACTTATTTACTTTCTTACTTCAGTGAATCTGCTGTTCTGCCAATTTCCACTATCCGCTAATATAGCTGAAAAAGCAGGAAATATAGTCGAAAATCGTAAATGCTATGGCTAAATTGTACATGTTGGCACCTCTGAGTACTGTGAGGTTTAATAAAAAGTAGCAGGAAGTGTTTTTGCCTCAGTTTTTTAATGCAGTCTCAGACATGAAGACCTTTAGCACTAACCGTCCTCCATGACCTGCTTATTTACAGATGGAAAGGAATAAAACAGCTTTACATTTACATTTATGGTATTTGGCAGATGGCCTTATCCACAGCAACTTACAGAAGTGCTTTGAAGTCTCTATCAATGAATACATCCTGATACTGGTTCACTAGGTCACTGACTAAGAGCACCATCAGTCCAAAAACTCTGTTGGGGAGGTAATATAGTAACAAACACTCAGACAATACAAAGTTTTAGGTGCTAATTTAAGTAATTTAGGAAGAAGTAAGTGTATAGATATCGTTTGAAGACAGCCAGTGACTCAGCTGTTCAGACATCTAGGTTAGTTCATTCCACCACCTCGGTGCCAGAAGAGAAGAGTCTTGATGCAGGTCTTCCTTGTACCCTGAGAGATGGAGGGATCAGTTGAGCAGTGCTAGAGGATGGGAGGGAGCATGCTGCAGTGTGGGAGTGATAAGTGCTTTGAGATAAGTGGGTGCTGGTCCATTTATGGCTTTGTAGGCAAGCATCAGTGTCTTAAATCTGATGCGGGCAGCTACAGGAAGCCAGTGGAGGGAGTGTAGCAATGGGGTGGTGTGGGAGAACTTAGGAAGGTTGAAAACCAGTCGTGCAGCTGCTTTCTGGATCAGTTTCAGAGGACGAATGGCACTCAGAGGCAGACCTGCCAGGAGTGAGGTGCAGTAGTCCAGTCTCGAAATGTCAAGGGACTGAACAAGCACCTGAGTGGCCTGTGTGGATAGAAATGGACAAATTCTTCTGATGTTGTAAAGCAGAAATCCACATGAGCGTGTCAGATTAGCAATGTGAGAGGAGAAGGACAGTTGAGTGTCCATGGTGACCCCGAGGTTGCGTGCAGTAACCGAAGGTGAGGTCAGAGAGTTGTCCAGGGAGATCGCTAGATCCTGACATGAATATGAATCACCTGGGATGAACAGCAGTTCAGTTTTGCTGGGATTAAGAGTTGAGCGTCATCCGTATAGCAGTGGTATGAAAACCCATGTGAGGATATGACCTCACCAAGAGATCGAGTATAGAGGGAGAACAGAAGAGGACCAAGTACTGAGCCTTTTGGGACACTAGTGGAGAGTCAGTGACCGATCTTCCAGGTAGGAAGCAAACCATTGCCATGCTGCACCACGAATTCCTAGACTCATGAGGGTGGACAAGAGAATCTTGTGGTTGACTGTGTCAGACGCTGCTGAAAGGTCGAGGAGGATGAGGACTGATGACAGTTTGGCTGATCTAGCAGCATGTAGCTTCTCAGTGATGAAGCTAGACTGGTTAGGATTTTGGAGGTTGTTCTGTGAGAGATAGCGAGACAGTTCGTTTGAGGATTTTAGAAAGAAAAGAGAGAAGTGATACCGGTTGGTAGTTGCTGATGTCAGAGGGATCCAGAGTGGGCTTCTTCAAGATGGGAATAACCCTTGCTCTCTTGAATGCAGTTGGTACATGACCAGATGATATGGAGCCATTGATGATAGTCGTGATGAAGGGGAGGAGGTCTTACACACTGTGTGTCACGCTGTTAGAGTAAAATAATCAATGACATTGGTGTAATGACGCGGGGTTACTGTTAGCACCCCGAAGCTGATTATTATCCTCCAACAGCACAAAGTCCACAAAGTGTTTTATTCTGATTATTCCACAGCAGTTAGCCAACGATTACAATTTTTTAAATTAATTTATTGATATCATACTTTTTATCCATTTATAGTTACATTTAGGTTGGTATAAGGCAATGTACATTATTACAAGGGAGTTTCTGACTCTAATCATTGTCAAGGAACACATACATGATTATTTTAAGATACCAAAATAGATCATTCTAGCTAGGTAGTCTTACATGCCCTGGAAATATTTTGGGAATAATGACTAGGAATTATGGTATTGGGAAAGAGGATGATCTGATGAGCATGTGAAGGTAGGTTTGTCTTATTTTAGACTCTGTCTCTCCCTGAAGGGATCTTCCAGCGAAGAAGCCTTGCATGTTGTCGAACTCTTTTCATCTTTATTTAAAATAGTCTAGTAAATAGTATATTCCACAGGGCCGGTCATGTAGTTCTTACACATTCCAATATCTAGTGACCTTCTTTGCTCCGTATTCTCTACAAAGGCCACATTTTACCTACATCAAAGCTTATAAAAGCCATCGGCTTCTTTAGACATGTCTGAATAGAGACTGAAGGTCTGTGTGTGTGCTGCTGGTGAAACTCAGGAGCCAGAGTTCTGGTGTTTAGTCTGAGGCTACAGCATGGCTTTGATGACATTTTCTCTGGCTCCATTTGTAGAGGTGATGGAAGAGTCTGGAATCCAGAACAGTGGAAAAATGCAGGATCCAAATTTGACTGGCGTTTGAGTAAAACGATGCGAAGGTGCCAGTAAACACAGAACATCCTCTCAAGCCAGATAAAACAAACTCATTCACACTGAGCAAGGTGTTAGATTTACACTATTTATACCATTTATACCATTTTAAACCTGGTAACCATGGCAACACAGTCATTCTTTAAATATTTGGGAATGTTTTAACACTGGTGAAAAAAAATCAAATGTTCACAGTGGACCTCATTTTTCAGTGTTGTAGTAAAGCTGTGTGAGAATGTCTCTGTTTTCAAACTGAACAAACGTTTTGCTGATTTTTTTTGTAATTACTTGTTAAAAAGACGTAAATCACCAAACGTATTCACGGCATAGCTGATTTATGTTTAGCCACGCCCACAAAACTCCAGGCGTGAATGACAAGATGACGACTAAATAGTGAAAGAGCTCCAACTAAATGTGGTGTATGAGCAAGATGTAAAGTGCTATATCCTAAACCTTTTTATTTTGTCTTTTATGAAAACAGTAGCTATCTGCAAAAGCTAACTGCCCCTTGCAACAAGAAAACATGTTTTTGTGTCAAATCTTGCACTTTTATTGTCTTTATCTTGCATTGTCTGCTTTGTTTTTATCTATTTATTTATTTATTTAGCTTAGTCTTTATTTTTTAGCCTCCAACTGGCGTTGGTTTGTTTATATTGCTGTTTGCACTGTCGTATATATGATATCTTCATTTTGTCAAGAAAGTGAAAAGGTTTGCGTGAACTAAATCTTACAGTACTGCAGTTCAGCCACTAACACTTCCACAATGTCTTAATCTTATTACTATTCATTTATATGTGTTATTTAATTATTTATTTATTTCAGGTCATGAATATGAGGGTTTTGCACAAAATGGTTTTGCACCGGGGCTACAACGTTAATGTCGCTAACAAGTAATGGAAATTTACGGCCTCCAGTTTAGCACCACACAAGTTTTTACACTGAGAGAGGATGAAACTGGTATGAATGCTTACCTCAGTTCATCTTGTTTTTCTAACCGAGCAGGTGTTCAGAAAGAGGAGTTAAAGATATTTTTCTTTTCTTTACTCACTGTGTGCTCACTCATCCATCTCCCATTTACCACTTTCTAAAATTCATCACCAGCACAAAAACATTCACAGTTTTGTACTGAGCTGCAAATTTCTGTCTCTTTCTTTCTTTCTTTCTCTTTCTTTCTTGCCTCTATCTGCATGTTTCATTTGCTTTCTTTCTTTAAAGAAAGAAAGGTGAACAGGATTAGTGTTGAAGATGACAGCTGTTCTTGCGGCCTAACAGCTGTGTTCACTGAGAGAGATAAAAAGAGAGAGAGAGAGTGTGTGTGTGTGTGTGTGTGTGTGTGCATGTGTGTGTGTGTCAACCTGACAGAAACAAGTCATATTTCTGAAAAAAAAAAAACCTGAGTCATATTCCGGAAAATGAAAACGAAACTGAGTCATATTCCATTTTCAACTTTTTAAACTGTCAAGTTATTCTGTTTAGTTTGTGTTTAACCAATCAGAGATTGTCAGTACCTTAAGCTCCGCCCACAGTAGTGTCAGGCCTGCAGGAAATTACTGACTGAGGAACTAAACAGGAACTTGAAAGGTGGATGTGTGCTTAATGTTCCTGGAAATGTTCATGTAGTGGATGTGTGGGTGGCTGAAAATTTGTTTATTAATGCATGCATGCACACAAGCGCACACAAACACACACTCACACACACACACACACACACACACACACACACCAAAAACAACTATCTTTCTGTTCATCTGAATCATTTATATTTCATACAGAGAGACAGATAGAGATAGAATATAAAAGGGAATGGAATATATATATATATATATATATATATATATATATATATATATATATATATGTGTGTGTGTGTGTGTGTGTGTGTATATAATTTCCCTTTCTCTTTATATATATATATATATATATATATATATATATATATATATATATATAAATATATACACATACATATATACATATACAGAAAGAGAGAGAGAAATGATGTGTGTGTGTGTGTGTGTGTGTGTGTATATATATGTATATATATGTATATATGCATATATAAAGAGAGAGAGAAAGATGAGAGAGGGGTGTGTCTTAGTGACTGCAGTACATGCTGCTGTTTTGAGTGTTTACCAGGTTTCAGTTTACGTACCATAATGTGACCAAGCCGGTAACACAACCTCAGGCCTGTGTGTGTGTGTGTGTGTGTGTGTGTGTGTGCGTGCGCGCGTGTGCAGTGGTATGGTCTCTCTCCAAGCTGGGTGTTAATTTCATTATCTTCTTTAACCATTGTACTTTAGCCTGTGTTAAAGTTACACACTCTCATGTACACACACACACACACAGGCACAGTGGTGTAGTTAAGTGTTTTATTTTCATGATTAACATGAGGAAATGAAAAGTTTTTTTCTGTATTATTGACATGCCTTGCTATATTCTCCTCTCTCTCTCCCTCTCTCTCTCTCTCTCTCTCTTGTTCCTTCTTCTTCTTCTATTTTATACTTCCTTTTTCTCTGTCTCATTATCTCAATCTCTCTGTATCTATCTCCTCCCTCACACACACCAGGCACCACACACACACACACACTCAGACACACACACACAGTTTGACCTTTTGACCCCATACCTCCTGAAACTGTTTTCTCATGCAGATTCCTGCAAAATAAAAAGCCTCAAAGACCATAAAATCACACCTGCATAGGATTTTTTCACTCCTTCTAGACTGTGTATCTGAATTTTTCCTAATTTATTGTTAGAGATGGCACAGTGCTACTTTTTCTTTTCCAACACTGGTACTGAAACCTTGAGTATCAGCCAATCGGATATTGTTTCTTTAAAAACTACTAAGCTGTAAAATGTTTTTTTTTTTTTACATGAAGCTCTTTCACACAAAAATCACTTACACTGCAAATATAATAAAGTATAACGTATAAATGTAATAAGTCAGCTTTATTTCTGTAGCACAAGACAGAAAGTGCTGCACGGTGAAATCAAATCAGTATAAGATTAAGACGGAATAAAACAAAATAAAAACAACACAATAAAATCAATCCTAGGGAAAGAAAAAAAAAACCCAGATAGTCTTCTCTTTGTGTGTAAAAATTTCCAGTTCCAAATAAATGTTTTTTTTTTAAACTCCACTTCCAATCTTTGCCATTTGTTACAGGGTTTGATATCTAATGTGTTTTCTCAATATGATATCTGATCCACCATTTTCGCTGACGTCTGATTGATACCATCTATAATAATAATAATAATAATGATAATAATAATGATGATGATGATGTTGCTCTTTCAGCTGCTCTCGTTAGGGGTATGATGTGTTGTTTTTTAATGTTGTTCCTCTTGTTAAGGGTCATCACAGCAGCTCATTGGTCCACATAATTGATTTGGCACAGATTTTATGCCGGATGCTCTTCCTGACGAAACCCTCCCCAGTTTTATCCGGACTTGGGACCGGCACTGAGAGCGCACTGTTGCACACAACCCCGGTGTCTAGGGCTGGTTCCCTGGCCAGTGAGAGCGCTGTGGCCTAACCACTAGTCCTCCAGGAACCCCTATCGACAACAACAATAATAATAATAATATTTTTATTATTATACATTCATACATTAGGGGGTTTTATTGAGTATTTTTTTAGGGGTCCAAGCACCAAAGATTTTTCCTCCTTCTTCTTCCTGTGCTATAAACCTACATCGTAAAATGTAGACACCCCAAATTTGGCAGAAACATGCAGTACCCCTTGACACCCCAACCCAACCCAACCCTTCCCCCCTACCACCCCCCCAACAGACTTTACCAAACTAAGGAAACTACATCAGCCTGAAGGTGGCACTATGGCACACTGTTAGATATTTTGGCCAATATCTCCTGAGCCATAATTCCTATGGTAACTATTCTTTTCCTCCTGCAGGTTCCTTGACTTAAGGAAGCAGCTTATCATGTTACAAAGAAACCGCAAAGCCTAAACTCCTCTTTACCTCTGACTGTTTCAAAGTGTTGACACTGGAGACTCCTTCCATTAAGGTTAAATAAATGGCTCCTTACAGAAAACTTCACATAACTGATTTCACACATTTTTTAATCCGTTTATGTGGAGCATTAATTAATATAAACCTGTGTATTGTACCTGCACTACTGTCAGAGCTGCTGTTATAGAAAATTAATCAACATCTTCTGACCAATCAGGATCCAGAGCTCAACAGCGCTGTGGTGTAAGATTGAAGTGTGTAGTGTGATATTTTTATTTGAAAGGAAATATACAATATGTAATTATATTAAGTGTGTAGCTTTCATATAACGATGGACCTCTCTCACACACACACACACACACACACGCGTTTAGCTAGCCTTTGATTAATGCACCAGTAAATACACAGATGATCCCTGATTGATGTGTGATTGATCTGTACACGGTGTATTGGGTTGTAAGCATCCTCGCATGTCCGAGTCGGCTGGATTAGCACGACTCTCAGTGGACTGGATTGGCGGCGGATTAACCTCGAGCTGGATTAGGACAGACCAGGAGATTAACCCTTTCCTGACCTGTTTCAGTGAGCCTTTTAATCCATTACGCAGTCGTGTGCTCATGTTTCGTTTAGCTTTGCTACTATCCCCATAGTGATGGATCAAATCAAAGGCAGACCCCATCAGCATGGATCCATAACAGGAAACACTTAAAAAAAGACTAATAAGGTAAAGCTAATTAGACTAATTAGCATATACTGCTATATAAAATAATCAACACACCTAGCTAAAGCCTGACAAAAGACACAGGAATGCTAAACACGTATAACGTCTAGCTATATATTAATATTCGTACTGTGTGATTCTTGGTTGCTAAGGTGCTGTTAGTTTTTCCCATGATGCAGTGAGGGCATATACAAGGCTGTTCAGATGAAATTTATGAATTTGTGCTAACAGATGATGTTTCGAGTGTGGAGAACTGCAAAACATGAAAAATTTGCTAATAAAAGCCTTGCTAATGCCTAAGGCTAAAAAGTGAGCTAGCTAGCACTGAGCCGTTATGTTAGTGGAAATGAGACAAATTTCGCCATCCTGAGAAATATTGTGTCACAGCTAGTGAACTTTTTTACTCCTGAGTTAGTGATTAGCACAAAAGTGGGACGTTTATGTGGAATCTTCTCGTAAACACAGGGATGTTTGACTGTATTTGAAAACAGCACATTTAAATGAGTGTGTCATAAAATTAAACGTAAATTGTGTAGCATATCTCCATGTGCTAGGATCAAACATGTTTACCGCTTAGTGTATTGATTTATATTTAGCATGATATCTTAACTAGCAGTTAGCCTACCAGCTAACAGATTATCACTAGGTCTAGCTATAAAATTGCAAAGGCATACTGTTATTTTAGTGACTATATCTATGTATCAGTGTGACTCGTCCCAAACCACATGCTTTTTATTCTTTTTTTTTTCATCAACAGTTATTCACACATCTGTTTGTAGTTGCTTTTCATGTTGCATCCGAGAAATGAGTTAGTTCCTGTTCTCACTTACGTTATAGCAGCTAGAAACAGTCATTTCCTCACCAGCCTCTCTTTTATTCTCTCTCTTGAAGTTAATAAGATGCAAATATGGATCTGTCTTGAAGACGTTGGAAAACTGAAGTGAGCACTGGTTCTCATTGTATATACATATATATAGTACGTGTGTGTGTGTGTGTGTGTGTGTGTTTGAATGTCATACTGAAAATGAATATTCAGCAGCGTGTGAGAATTGATCATCTGTCTGATCATCTGTTGAATTGCGAGTGTTTGGTGTGGGTGTGTGTGTGTGTGTGTGTGTGTGTGTGTGGAGCATTTGGTTCAGCTTTTGTGTTGCCAGATTGAGTGTGACACACTTCCCCAGCGGGACGTTAACATTCTTACACACTGATTTATGTTGGTGTCTGGCCTCGTAAAAACTAACTGCGCTCTGACTCGTTTATCTCACACACACTCGCCGCTCAGCCGTACAGAAAATATTACACAGCTACAGTGTGACATATTTACACACACTCGAGCTGCGACGATACAGTAAATCTAAAATATAATAACAATATTGTGGTTTTCAGTGCTCTTAGTTTGTGCTTACAAGCTCACATTTTATACACAACATTAAACATGTAAATGTTTCAGTTTTACCACACTGTAGTTTACGTCTTTATCCAGTAGCTTTAACAAAACGTAATAAATGTAAAAATGTGTGTATGTGTGTGTGAGAGATATATGTACGATAAAGAGGCTGTGTGTGCGTGTGGTCCTCTTTTATTTTTTCCATGTTCCTCCTCTGAATAGATCTTTTCTCTTCCGCTCTTTTTGAGCTACAATTCATTCACTCGTCGATTTTTTCCCCACTAAATGTCATCGTCTGGTCAAGAAACGATTTTGAAAAAATAAAAGACGGCAAATATATCCTCATCTCTCCATGTTTTGGCTTCTTTCTTTCTTTCTTTCTTTCTTTCTTTTCTTAACTTACCTTCATCTTTGCAACTTTTTCTTTTTCTTTCTGTTTCTTAAAAGTTAACAAACAAGTAAAGACTTAATACTCAGTAGCTTTTTCTTTGGATTGTTTTGAATAATGTCCTTGGGGACGTGCTGATGTTAAAAATTCATTTTTATGATAGACAGCTTATTAAGACGGTGTGATATTAACATGAAGTGATAGCTGACTTTGAATGATCATGTGTGTGCTGCTAGATGTTCTCTGCCACAGAACGTCTCTTTATCTTATGTTTAAATTGTAAAAGTACACTATTTATAGTTTAATTTTGCTTATTTTGTCCCATTATTTTTGTATTTTCATTAATAACCTGTTTAAGTGATGTGCAAAGCCTATCTGTTGTGATGACATCACTGTGTGTTGAGGAGTTCACAGCTGAATTTAACACGTACTTGTGTGAACACGTCATTGACGCTGGTGCTGTGAAAAACAACCTGTAAAATTCTCACGGCCGCCTGAAATCTCCTGAAACGTGCTAAAAAGACACACACGCAGTGCAGATGCACATTGTAGACCCTCCCCTTCACTCTCTCCTGTTTTTAGTGTAGCTGCTCTGTTTTTTCCATCATTCCATTGTGACAGGTAACTGTGACGTGAGAGGTAAATGTGAGGGTAAATGCGAGTGTTAAATGTGAGGGTAAATGCGAGTGGTAAATGTGAGGGTAAATGTGAGGGTAAATGTGAGAGGTAAATGTGAGGGTAAATGTGAGGGTAAATGTGAGGGTAAGTGTGAGGGTAAATGTGAGGGTAAATGTGAGGGTAAGTGTGAGGGTAAATGTGAGGGTAAATGCGAGTGGTAAATGTGAGGGTAAATGTGAGGGTAAATGTGAGGGTAAATGCGAGTGGTAAATGTGAGAGTGAATGCGAGGGTAAATGTGAGGGTAAATGTGAGGTAAATGTGAGAGTGAATGCGAGGGTAAGTGTGAGGGTAAATGTGAGGGTAAATGTGAGAGGTAAATGTGAGGGTAAATGTGAGGGTAAATGTGAGGGTAAATGCGAGTGGTAAATGTGAGGGTAAATGCGAGTGGTAAATGTGAGGGTAAATGTGAGAGGTAAATGTGAGAGTGAATGCGAGGGTAAATGCGAGTGGTAAATGTGAGGGTAAATGTGAGGGTAAATGTGAGGGTAAGTGTGAGGGTAAATGTGAGGGTAAATGCGAGTGGTAAATGTGAGGGTAAATGTGAGAGGTAAATGTGAGGGTAAATGTGAGAGGTAAATGTGAGGGTAAATGTGAGGGTAAATGCGAGTGGTGAATGTGAGCAGTAAATGCGAGGGTAAATGTGAGGGTGAATGCGAGGGTAAATGTGAGAGGTAAATGTGAGAGTGAATGCGAGGGTAAATGTGAGGGTAAATGTGAGGGTAAATGTGAGAGGTAAATGTGAGAGTGAATGCGAGGGTAAGTGTGAGGGTAAATGTGAGGGTAAATGTGAGAGTGAATGCGAGTGGTAAATGTGAGGGTGAATGCGAGGGTAAATGTGAGAGGTAAATGTGAGAGTGAATGCGAGGGTAAATGTGAGGGTAAATGTGAGGGTAAATGTGAGAGGTAAATGTGAGAGTGAATGCGAGGGTAAGTGTGAGGGTAAATGTGAGGGTAAATGTGAGAGTGAATGCGAGGGTAAATGTGAGGGTGAATGTGAGGGTAAATGTGAGAGGTAAATGTGAGAGTGAATGCGAGGGTAAATGTGAGGGTAAATGTGAGAGGTAAATGTGAGAGTGAATGTGAGGGTAAATGCGAGTGGTAAATGTGAGGGTAAATGTGAGGGTAAATGCGAGTGGTAAATGTGAGGGTAAATGTGAGGGTAAATGTGAGAGGTAAATGTGAGGGTAAGTGTGAGGGTAAATGTGAGGGTAAATGCGAGTGGTAAATGTGAGGGTAAATGTGAGGGTAAATGTGAGGGTAAATGCGAGTGGTAAATGTGAGAGTGAATGCGAGGGTAAATGTGAGGGTAAATGTGAGGTAAATGTGAGAGTGAATGCGAGGGTAAGTGTGAGGGTAAATGTGAGGGTAAATGTGAGAGGTAAATGTGAGGGTAAATGTGAGGGTAAATGTGAGAGGTAAATGTGAGGGTAAGTGTGAGGGTAAATGTGAGGGTAAATGCGAGTGGTAAATGTGAGGGTAAATGCGAGGGTAAATGCGAGGGTAAATGTGAGGGTAAATGTGAGAGGTAAATGTGAGGGTAAATGTGAGGGTAAGTGTCAGGGTAAATGTGAGAGGTAAATGCAAGTGGTAAGTGTGAGGGTAAATGCGAGGGTAAATGCGAGTGTTAAGTGTGAGGGTAAATGCGAGTGGTAAATGTGAGGGTAAATGCGAGTGGTAAATGTGAGGGTAAATGCGAGGGTAAATGCGAGGGTAAATGTGAGAGGTAAATGTGAGGGTAAATGTGAGGGTAAATGTGAGGGTAAATGCGAGTGGTAAATGTGAGGGTAAATGTGAGGGTAAATGTGAGAGGTAAATGTGAGGGTAAGTGTGAGGGTAAATGTGAGGGTAAATGCGAGTGGTAAATGTGAGGGTAAATGTGAGGGTAAATGTGAGGGTAAATGCGAGTGGTAAATGTGAGGGTAAATGTGAGGGTAAATGCGAGTGGTAAATGTGAGGGTAAATGCGAGTGGTAAATGCGAGTGGTAAATGTGAGGGTAAATGCGAGTGGTAAATGTGAGGGTAAGTGTGAGGGTAAATGTGAGGGTAAATGCGAGTGGTAAATGTGAGGGTAAATGTGAGGGTAAATGTGAGTGGTAGTAAATGTGAGGGTAAATGTGAGAGGTAAATGTGAGGGTAAATGTGAGGGTAAATGTGAGGGTAAATGTGAGAGGTAAATGTGAGGGTAAATGTGAGGGTAAATGTGAGGGTAAATGTGAGAGGTAAATGTGAGGGTAAATGCGAGTGGTAAATGTGAGGGTAAATGTGAGGGTAAATGCGAGTGGTAAATGTGAGGGTAAATGTGAGAGGTAAATGTGAGGGTAAATGTGAGAGGTAAATGTGAGGGTAAATGTGAGTGTAAATGTGAGGGTAAATGTGAGGGTAAATGCGAGTGGTAAATGTGAGGGTAAATGTGAGGGTAAATGTGAGGGTAAATGCGAGTGGTAAATGTGAGGGTAAATGTGAGAGGTAAATGTGAGGGTAAATGTGAGAGGTAAATGTGAGGGTAAATGTGAGGGTAAATGCGAGTGGTGAATGTGAGCAGTAAATGCGAGGGTAAATGTGAGGGTGAATGCGAGAGTGAATGCGAGGGTAAATGTGAGAGGTAAATGTGAGGGTAAATGTGAGAGGTAAATGTGAGAGTGAATGCGAGGGTAAATGTGAGGGTAAATGTGAGGGTAAATGTGAGAGTGAATGCGAGGGTAAATGTGAGGGTAAATGTGAGGGTAAATGTGAGAGGTAAATGTGAGAGTGAATGCGAGGGTAAGTGTGAGGGTAAATGTGAGGGTAAATGTGAGAGTGAATGCGAGTGGTAAATGTGAGGGTGAATGCGAGGGTAAATGTGAGAGGTAAATGTGAGAGTGAATGCGAGGGTAAATGTGAGGGTAAATGTGAGGGTAAATGTGAGAGGTAAATGTGAGAGTGAATGCGAGGGTAAATGTGAGGGTAAATGTGAGGGTAAATGTGAGAGTGAATGCGAGTGGTAAATGTGAGGGTAAATGCGAGGGTAAATGTGAGGGTGAATGCGAGGGTAAATGTGAGAGGTAAATGTGAGAGTGAATGCGAGGGTAAATGTGAGGGTAAATGTGAGAGGTAAATGTGAGAGTGAATGCGAGGGTAAGTGCGAGGGTAAATGTGAGAGGTAAATGTGAGGGTAAATGCGAGTGGTAAATGTGAGGGTAAATGTGAGGGTAAATGTGAGGGTAAATGTGAGAGGTAAATGTGAGGGTAAGTGTGAGGGTAAATGTGAGGGTAAATGCGAGTGGTGAATGTGAGCAGTAAATGCGAGGGTAAATGTGAGGGTAAATGCGAGAGTGAATGCGAGGGTAAATGTGAGAGGTAAATGTGAGGGTAAATGTGAGAGGTAAATGTGAGAGTGAATGCGAGGGTAAATGTGAGGGTAAATGTGAGGGTAAATGTGAGAGTGAATGCGAGGGTAAATGTGAGGGTAAATGTGAGGGTAAATGTGAGAGGTAAATGTGAGAGTGAATGCGAGGGTAAGTGTGAGGGTAAATGTGAGAGTGAATGCGAGTGGTAAATGTGAGGGTGAATGCGAGGGTAAATGTGAGAGGTAAATGTGAGAGTGAATGCGAGGGTAAATGTGAGGGTAAATGTGAGGGTAAATGTGAGAGGTAAATGTGAGAGTGAATGCGAGGGTAAGTGTGAGGGTAAATGTGAGGGTAAATGTGAGAGTGAATGCGAGTGGTAAATGTGAGGGTGAATGCGAGGGTAAATGTGAGAGGTAAATGTGAGAGTGAATGCGAGGGTAAATGTGAGGGTAAATGTGAGGGTAAATGTGAGAGGTAAATGTGAGAGTGAATGCGAGGGTAAGTGTGAGGGTAAATGTGAGGGTAAATGTGAGAGTGAATGCGAGTGGTAAATGTGAGGGTGAATGCGAGGGTAAATGTGAGAGGTAAATGTGAGAGTGAATGCGAGGGTAAATGTGAGGGTAAATGTGAGAGGTAAATGTGAGAGTGAATGCGAGGGTAAGTGCGAGGGTAAATGTGAGAGGTAAATGTGAGGGTAAATGCGAGTGGTAAATGTGAGGGTAAATGTGAGGGTAAATGTGAGGGTAAATGTGAGAGGTAAATGTGAGGGTAAATGTGAGGGTAAGTGTGAGGGTAAATGTGAGGGTAAATGCGAGTGGTAAATGTGAGGGTAAATGTGAGAGGTAAATGTGAGGGTAAATGTGAGAGGTAAATGTGAGGGTAAATGTGAGGGTAAGTGTCAGGGTAAATGTGAGAGGTAAATGCAAGTGGTAAGTGTGAGGGTAAATGTGAGTGTTAAATGCGAGTAGTAAATGCGAGTGGTAAGTGTGAGGGCAAATGTGAGGGTAAATGCGAGTGTTAAAAGTGAGGGTAAGTGTGAGGGTAAGTGAGGGTTAAATGTGAGGGTAAATGCGAGTGTTAAATGTGAGGGTAAATGCGAGTGTTAAATGTGAGGGTAAATGTGAGGGTGAATGCGAGTGGTAAATGTGAGGGTAAATGCGAGGGTAAATGTGAGGGTGAATGCGAGGGTAAATGTGAGAGGTAAATGTGAGAGTGAATGCGAGGGTAAATGTGAGGGTAAATGTGAGAGGTAAATGTGAGAGTGAATGCGAGGGTAAGTGCGAGGGTAAATGTGAGAGGTAAATGTGAGGGTAAATGCGAGTGGTAAATGTGAGGGTAAATGTGAGGGTAAATGTGAGAGGTAAATGTGAGGGTAAATGTGAGGGTGAGTGTGAGGGTAAATGTGAGGGTAAATGCGAGTGGTAAATGTGAGGGTAAATGTGAGAGGTAAATGCAAGTGGTAAGTGTGAGGGTAAATGTGAAGGTAAATGCGAGTGGTAAATGTGAGGGTAAATGTGAGAGGTAAATGTGAGAGGTAAATGTGAGGGTAAATGTGAGGGTAAGTGTCAGGGTAAATGTGAGAGGTAAATGCAAGTGGTAAGTGTGAGGGTAAATGTGAGTGTTAAATGCGAGTAGTAAATGCGAGTGGTAAGTGTGAGGGTAAATGTGAGGGTAAATGCGAGTGTTAAAAGTGAGGGTAAGTGTGAGGGTAAGTGTGAGGGTTAAATGTGAGGGTAAATGCGAGTGTTAAATGTGAGGGTAAATGTGAGGGTAAATGTGAGGGTAAATGCGAGTGGTAAGTGTGAGGGTAAATGCGAGTGGTAAATGTGAGGGTAAATGTGAGGGTAAATGTGAGGGTAAATGCGAGTGGTAAGTGTGAGGGTAAATGTGAGTGGTAAGTGTGAGGGTAAATGCAAGTGGTAAATGTGAGGGTAAATGTGAGGGTAAGTGTGAGGGTAAATGCGAGTGGTAAATGTGAGGGTGAATGTGCGGGTAAATGCGAGTGGTAAATGTGAGGGTAAATGTGAGTGGTAAGTGTGAGGGTAAATGTGAGTGGTAAGTGTGAGGGTAAATGTGAGTGGTAAATGTGAGGGTAAATGTGAGGGTAAATGCGAGTGGTAAATGTGAGGGTAAATATGAGGGTAAATGCGAGGGTAAATGTGAGGGTAAATGCGAGTGGTAAGTGTGAGGGTAAATGTAAGGGTAAATGCGAGTGGTAAGTGTGAGGGTAAATGTGAGGGTAAATGCGAGTGGTAAGTGTGAGGGTAAATGTGAGGGCAAATGCGAGTCGTAAGTGTGAGGGTAAATGTGAGGGTAAATGTGAGGGTAAATGCGAGTGGTAAGTGTGAGGGTAAATGCGAGTGGTAAGTGTCAGGGTAAGTGTGAGGGTAAATGCGAGTGGTAAATGTGAGGGTAAATGTGAGGGTAAATGTGAGGGTAAATGCGAGTGGTAAGTGTGAGGGTAAATGTGAGTGGTAAGTGTGAGGGTAAATGCAAGTGGTAAATGTGAGGGTAAATGTGAGGGTAAGTGTGAGGGTAAATGCGAGTGGTAAATGTGAGGGTGAATGTGCGGGTAAATGCGAGTGGTAAATGTGAGGGTAAATGTTAGTGGTAAGTGTGAGGGTAAATGTGAGTGGTAAGTGTGAGGGTAAATGTGAGTGGTAAATGTGAGGGTAAATGTGAGGGTAAATGCGAGTGGTAAATGTGAGGGTAAATACGAGGGTAAATGCGAGGGTAAATGTGAGGGTAAATGTGAGGGTAAATGCGAGTGGTAAGTGTGAGGGTAAATGTGAGGGTAAATGCGAGTGGTAAGTGTGAGGGTAAATGTGAGGGCAAATGCGAGTCGTAAGTGTGAGGGTAAATGTGAGGGTAAATGTGAGGGTAAATGCGAGTGGTAAGTGTGAGGGTAAATGCGAGTGGTAAGTGTCAGGGTAAATGCGAGGGTAAATGCGAGTGGTAAATGTGAGGGTAAATGTGAGGGTAAATGCAAGTGGTAAATGTGAGGGTAAATGCGAGTGGTAAGTGTGAGGGTAAGTGTGAGGGTAAGTGTGAGGGTAAATGCGAGTGTTAAATGTGAGGGTAAATGTGAGGGTAAGTGTGAGGGTAAATGCGAGGGTAAATGCGAGTGGTAAGTGTGAGGGTAAATGCGGGGGTAAATGCGAGTGGTAAATGTGAGGGTAAATGTGAGGGTAAGTGTGAGGGTAAATGCAAGTGGTAAATGTGAGGGTAAATGCGAGTGGTAAGTGTGAGGGTAAATGCGAGTGGTAAATGTGAGGGTAAATGTGAGGGTAAATGCGAGTGGTAAATGTGAGGGTAAATGTGAGGGTAAATGCGAGTGGTAAATGCGAGGGTAAGTGTCAGGGTAAATGTGAGAGGTAAATGCAAGTGGTAAGTGTGAGGGTAAATGTGAGTGTTAAATGCGAGTAGTAAATGCGAGTGGTAAGTGTGAGGGTAAATGTGAGGGTAAATGCGAGTGTTAAAAGTGAGGGTAAGTGTGAGGGTAAGTGTGAGGGTTAAATGTGAGGGTAAATGCGAGTGTTAAATGTGAGGGTAAATGTGAGGGTAAATGTGAGGGTAAATGCGAGTGGTAAGTGTGAGGGTAAATGCGAGTGGTAAATGTGAGGGTAAATGTGAGGGTAAATGTGAGGGTAAATGCGAGTGGTAAGTGTGAGGGTAAATGTGAGTGGTAAGTGTGAGGGTAAATGCAAGTGGTAAATGTGAGGGTAAATGTGAGGGTAAGTGTGAGGGTAAATGCGAGTGGTAAATGTGAGGGTGAATGTGCGGGTAAATGCGAGTGGTAAATGTGAGGGTAAATGTGAGTGGTAAGTGTGAGGGTAAATGTGAGTGGTAAGTGTGAGGGTAAATGCGAGTGGTAAATGTGAGGGTGAATGTGCGGGTAAATGCGAGTGGTAAATGTGAGGGTAAATGTTAGTGGTAAGTGTGAGGGTAAATGTGAGTGGTAAGTGTGAGGGTAAATGTGAGTGGTAAATGTGAGGGTAAATGTGAGGGTAAATGCGAGTGGTAAATGTGAGGGTAAATACGAGGGTAAATGCGAGGGTAAATGTGAGGGTAAATGTGAGGGTAAATGCGAGTGGTAAGTGTGAGGGTAAATGTGAGGGTAAATGCGAGTGGTAAGTGTGAGGGTAAATGTGAGGGCAAATGCGAGTCGTAAGTGTGAGGGTAAATGTGAGGGTAAATGTGAGGGTAAATGCGAGTGGTAAGTGTGAGGGTAAATGCGAGTGGTAAGTGTCAGGGTAAATGCGAGGGTAAATGCGAGTGGTAAATGTGAGGGTAAATGTGAGGGTAAATGCAAGTGGTAAATGTGAGGGTAAATGCGAGTGGTAAGTGTGAGGGTAAGTGTGAGGGTAAGTGTGAGGGTAAATGCGAGTGTTAAATGTGAGGGTAAATGTGAGGGTAAGTGTGAGGGTAAATGCGAGGGTAAATGCGAGTGGTAAGTGTGAGGGTAAATGCGGGGGTAAATGCGAGTGGTAAATGTGAGGGTAAATGTGAGGGTAAGTGTGAGGGTAAATGCAAGTGGTAAATGTGAGGGTAAATGCGAGTGGTAAGTGTGAGGGTAAATGCGAGTGGTAAATGTGAGGGTAAATGTGAGGGTAAATGCGAGTGGTAAGTGTGAGGGTAAATGCGGGGGTAAATGCGAGTGGTAAATGTGAGGGTAAATGTGAGGGTAAGTGTGAGGGTAAATGCAAGTGGTAAATGTGAGGGTAAATGCGAGTGGTAAGTGTGAGGGTAAATGCGAGTGGTAAATGTGAGGGTAAATGTGAGGGTAAATGCGAGTGGTAAATGTGAGGGTAATTGTGAGGGTAAATGTGAGGGTAAGTGTGAGGGTAAATGCGAGGGTAAATGCGAGTGGTAAATGTGAGGGTAAATGTGGCAGTAAATGCGAGTGTTAAATGTGAGGGTAAATGTGAGGGTAAATGTGAGGATAAATGCGAGTGGTAAGTGTGAGGGTAAATGTGAGGGTAAGTGTGAGGGTAAATGCGAGTGGTAAGTGTGAGGGTAAATGCGAGTGGTAAGTGTGAGGGTAAATGTGAGGGTAAATGTGAGGAGGTGTTTCCTGTAGTGTTTATGTGCTTTTAGACAGTGGCTCAGTGTGATAGTGCCGAGTTAAAGCAGTCACACTGTTCACACTCATACACACTGCGTTTAACTGTGTGTGACCCGCTCAGGGTAAGTGTGTGTTCTCTATTTCATGTGTTTGATAAAGAGGTCAAATCGGGAAACGTATCTGAGTTGGAAGAGTTTCTGATGAGTGCCAGACCCTTCCTGAAATCAACCTGTCAGTCATTTAGGCAGAGATGTTGAACTCTCAGATGCTTTTTTCCACTGAGGTTTGCTGTCACACACACACACACACACAAACACACACACACACTATTATTTCTGTCACTTTCTCTCTTCTTTTCTGTCAGTCTAACACTTGCAATGAGACTTTAAAAAACATGCAAAAACAGAGAACGGCATGTTTATCATCTGGTAAGTAATTAATTTTGTTTACTTGACATTTATTAGCATGGTAGAATTTGAAGAGTGTGAAAGAGTGTTAATATTAAGGACAGAGGGTAGATTAAAGGCAACAGATTTTAGTTTAATTTAGATTCAAGTTTAATTTAGATTCTAATTTTAGTGCATAGACACCCCCATTATCAGACAGCTTATAGAATAGCACTTGATCCAGCACATCCTATTATTTTGTATATGCACCAAGAGTTAATTGTACAAATGACTTAATGAAGCCATGAGATACTGAATCCAGGTTCTGAAACTTGTCATGTGTGAGTGGGATGTGCGAGATATTATCACACTTTTCACTCTATTTTAACTATTTTGAGTTGTTGAAGTAATAAAATAAAGCCAATGATTGTGTTGCACTTCTATAAAGAAAACACCACGGGTTGAAGGATAAGCTGACTGAGCACTCATCTGCCACGCTTACAGAGAAACTGTAAATTAATTCAGAATTTTATCTATTAAAAATTCACTTTAACAAGATGTTATGATTAAATAATTATGTGTTTAAAATATATTTAATATTAGTCTTGAATGACATTCCAAAATATCTAATATTTGCGAGACAATGCTGTAACAGCAGAGACGAAAGTAGCTGCTTTTCCTAGCTTCATTCATCATCTCATCCCTCATTCATTTATACGTTTTGTTAGCAGATCACATGATTCAAACGTTTGAAAGAGTCCGTATAGGTACACGAGATAGGATCCGTGGGATATTTCTGCCTGAAAATAAAAGCGACAGAAGGCTTGTGTAATAAATGTGCGTGACAGACTTTCTCCAGCGGAAATGAAGTATGAAATCCGATCACAAGTGCTCGCTGGAGACGCGGTCGTAATGCCAGGTGTGAACGGGGAGGGGTTTTGAATCTGAGGACCTTTGCACTTCACCCAACAATAATGTACAAACTTCAATTTAAAATTCTCATTTCCAGAATTCCGCGAGTGTCTGGTTTTGAGAGCCGGCTCTGATTTACAGTATTCCGCCCCCTCATCCCATCTGCTGGATCATTCTCGGAAAAACTTCTGAGGCTTGATATGAAACCCACAAAGCGCTTACGCGAAGAGATGTTCTGGTTTTTTTTCTAATAGTGGAGAGTGTGAGAAACTTTTGAAGAACATCTGCTTTGAAAGTGATTAGTAAGTGTGTGTGTGTGTGTGTGTGTGTGTGTGTGTGCTGTACAGAACTCCCTGTCCTCAGAAGACTTTCCCGGATTTCCTCGGGTCCGGTGCTGTTTTCTTCCTATTAATGAATGTTTGAAGCTGTGTGAAAGAGAGACTTTGTTCCAAATGCCACACTGTTCTACCCCCGGGGCAAAAATGGGTGAAGGGGCAGTACAGTTCAGGATTTAGACTATTTATGCATTACTGATTTTTTTTTCTTGTCCTATTTATTGAAATCCACAAGGAATACAATGTACATGTGTCTCGACATAAAATTCACATCATAAATAATCCTTGATTTTTATTTATTTATTTATTTATTTTCTTGTTTGTTTGACAGCCATGTTATTCTAATTTTAAGATTGTTTGATTTTTATGCATTTACTGATAATTAGATATTTATTTATATTTATTTATTTACAAAATTATTTTAAAGTTTATTAGGTTATAATAAACTTAATAAGGTTTATTAACCTTATTGTCTAATTAGACATTTATTTATTTATTTTTGTTTGTTTACTTTCTTGCTTACTGGCCAGCTCTGTTTTGACAGCATTATTTATTTTTATTATTTATTATTAAATAATATTTTATTTTCTAATCTTCAGATTTTCTGTCCTTTAGTGTCTTTTTTTATTTATTTTTAAATAATGAATTTATTTATTTATTTAACATTATTGTCCTTATTGTCTGATTATTGATTTATTTATTATTTATTCCCTAACAAATTATTATTATAATTAAATAACTCAGGAACAAGTATAAAAATGTATTTAATGAAATAATTAATTAATTTGATTAATTTGACAACCCGTTTCCTACATTTTCCTATGTTCATTAATTAACAAATAATTTAACAACCCTGTGTGGATGTGAATGCCTGTTTATCTCCTCTCTCCTGTTTGAGTAATAGTGGCCTCTTTAGCCAATCAGAGCTCTTGATTTTTACTGTCCCCTCCCCTGACACCTCGACCTGTCAATCATTCATGCGGAGATGATGAATTAGGTGAAGTAGCATTTCCGCTGTGGAGTAAGACAAACACAATAAATAACACAAGAAAATACGAAGAAATTATTCAGTTTCTTACAAAACTACACAAATAAATAAATTCATAAAATTTGTGTGACATGACATTCATATTTCCTTTTAATGTTCATTATTATTTGTAACTTTACACTCTTCATTTTTCTTTATTTCTTTATTTAGGATTCTTTATGTACTCTAAAGAAAAAACACAATGAAGCAATGGTGATGTCAAAGAAGTAAAACACACACACACACACACACACACACACACACCATAGTCATTTGTTTTATTCTCAGAAGCAGCATGAATAAAAGATGTGTAAGTCTGTAATGATCCACTGCCACATGACTCAAAACACAGGAGGGAATGAAAGAAATGTGATCCGTCTGTGTGTGTGTGTGTGTGTGTGTGTGTGTGTGGGTGTGTGTGTGTGCTGTTATATTAGCAGTAGACCAGAGGATGCATCATGATAAATATTTCTGGCAGGAATAAAAGTGTGTGTGATCTACAGGAGTCATTTAGTGCAACTTTATCGAGTTTTTGGCAGAAAACAGCAGCTTTAAAATGAAACCATGAAAAATTATTCACAAATACTTTTGTGTGGTTAAAAAAAACCCTGATTCCACTTTGTACATGTTCATGCCTGAGGCTCAGCACTAGACGATACTTGGCTAGGAACACGGTGGCTAGACGCCTGATCTTTCTCTTTACTGCTTAGCCTGATTAGCAAATATTTAACCAATTTTTTTTTTTGTTTCTCAACAGGTCATCCTCATCCTCACGAGATATTACCACGCTGATTCCAGCAAAGTGCTCGAGAGCTCCCTCTGGAGGTAGGACACACGCTGCATATTTCTCCCCGCTAACCGTTACGCATGTCACGAATAGTGAAAAATGGATTTCCAGAGTAAGAGTAATTATTTGGGTTTTGTACAAATAATATCATAGTGACCCGGAACTTGGATAGACATGACTGCTGTCTGAACGAAACTTTGTCTATTTCATGAAATAATCAAAACTATTTGAGTGCGATTAACAAATCAGCTCCACCTGCCTGAAAACAAGCTCCGCCCACTTGTCCCTTATTTACATGTGGTATGCAGACAACACGCCACATTTTACGCTCAATATACGTACATCTCATTTACATGAAACGTGCCCTAATTTATTTGTGTTGTGGCAGTGAGCCAATAAAAGCAAAGCATTTAGAAGATTCCAGTGATCCAAAATCCAGTTACTGCAAATCAGAAGCCTAAAGAACTTCAATAAGATGGAGGAAAGTTTGTCTTCCAATTCTTTGTTTTTTACTAACATTAGTGGTATTACTGAGCAGTATTTAAACCTCACCTTCAGGTAGCCATGTTAACTCTATTTATAACTCAGTTTTTATTTATTTTAATACTAGAATAGATCAGGACACAAGTATATAAACTTGGGTTCGATCGGTCAGAGAACCGGCAAGCAACATCAAACAAGGATAATGCATAATCAAGAAACCAGAAATACAGGCGAGGAATGAAACCAGGAAGTAAACCAGAAATACACAGACAGAGGAACTCAGAGAAAAAAACAAGGAAAAACAAAAGAAAATACAAGGAACTGAAAGCAGGTGAGCTACAAGCAGCGATTAAGGGGGCCAAGCACTTTCTTTCCCTACCCTTTAGTGACAGAGGAAGACCAAAAGCCAATGGGAACATCAGCACTTGCTCCCAGGGAGATATACTACATTTGAAGGCGAAACCTCAAGCCATTGCTGAGATCTCATCTAACTTCCTGTTTTCAGGAGCCTTCTCAAGCTGCAAATGAAGTCAAATCTTGTTTTTTGACCTAAAGTTGCTGAGATATGCCCTCACTTCCTGTTGGGAGACTTTTTCATCAAATCATTTACAGGTTATGGATCAAATGTCACACATATCAAAAATCCAAGAAACTCCTTTTTTTTGGTATTAGTTTGTAAACACGTCCAATTTTGCCCTAGTAGTGGCGCTTGAAGGCTTGAGTGTCATAGACAAAAACTGCTGTGAAAGTAACTGAGACTAGCCTCCATCACTGTGACAAATTTAATGAAAAACATATGAAATGGTCTATGGGCTGCCCTTAGACTCCCGTTGTGGAAGTATTATAATAACAGGAAGAAGAAGAAGAAGAATACATACAATTCCAATAGGATGCCTATGCACCCTCAGTGCTTGGCCCCCTACTTATCATGACACAATGAGGAGATAAACCATTTAAAAGACAGGGGTGGAGACAAGACACAGATCGACACAAAATGCACCTGGCGATGTAAACAAAACAGAAAATATCTTAGAATCTATGTTTAATTCTGAAACCTGACGGAACTGATTTGTTAAAAACATTTCCTGATGAACTCTGTGCACATCCTGCGCATGTCCTGAAACACGATGAAGGCCTTGGCGTCTCTTTCCAAAGACTTTTCAGAGATGCTGCTTTAACGAGCCGCTCCGTAGCTTAATTAGGGACGCTCCGGGGATTTCCAACACGCCCTGCTAATTGCCTCGCTAGCTCCCTCATTAGCGGCTAGCCTTGACCAGGCGCTGTGTTTGCTGTGGTTGTTTGTGGAGTGTGAATGTAAATGTGAGAGCGTTTGGGGTTTCTGCGGCGGGGTGATGGTTTAACACCGCGTAAAGAACGGGTCGAGGATGAAGTGTGAGAAACATAACGCAACACACACAGAATAACCGATGTCCTGTCTGGGGATAGTCATGAAATACTGATGATAAGGAAGAAAGAAGAAAGAAAAAAAATATGAAAGAAACAAAAATATGAAAGAAAGAAAGAAAGAAAGGTGTAGAACAGAACAGAGAAATGGTAAATACAAAAAGAAAAGGAAAAGGAAAAAAGGAACAGAGGGAAAGTGAAAAGTAGAAAAGAGAAATGTGGATGCAAAAAAAGGGAAGGATTAGGATAAAAAAAGAAAAGAGAAAGGTAAAGAAAGCAGTGCTAAAAATACATTGAGGATGAGAAAAAGAGGAAGATAACGAAAGAGAGGACAGAAAAATAAGAGCAAAGAAATGGGAACAGTGAGAAGGAATGAGGGAGAAGAGGTGAAGATAGAAAGATGGATATTGATAAATGAGTACAAACATTAGTATGTTCAAACAGTAATAGAAGGAAAAACAGAAAGAGGAAGAAAGAGAGAAAGATGGAGAGAGTGAACAAAAACAGAATGATGAAGGAGAAAGGACAAAGGAAGAAGTGAAAGACAGGAAGAGAAAGAAATGAAATGAGAGAGGGAAAGTAAGAAAAAGAAAGAGAATAAGAAAGAGGATAATATGAAAAGAAAAAGAGGGAGAAGCATGGAAAGTGAAAGAAGTGGTAACAAAGAACAAAAAAAGGAGAACAAAATAAAAACGACATGAAGGGAAGAAAAGAAATGAAAATGATTGACAGAGAAAGAGAGATAGAAAGGAGGAAGGAGTGGATGTGAGAGTGAGAACAAAGAAATGACATGAAGCACAGGAGGTGGATGAAGGAGAGAGGGAGGACAAAGGAATTAGGGATGGAGAGGGAGAGAGAAAGAATGAACAACATGCAGGGAAACCCTGAGGGAACAGAGAGAGACAGAGAGAGACAGAGAGAGAGAGGTCTGCTTACTTGTTTGTGTGTGTGTGTGTGTGTGTGTGTGTGTGTGTGTGTTTGATAGCGTGCCACTGGAACATCTGTGTCTTGCCCCTCCCCCTCACTCGCCCAGCTTTACCTTCATCTATTCATCTGTTCTTTATCACCGTAAAACAGTAACTCCATTACATCACTCGCTCACTCAGTCCCTCAGCAATGACATCACAATGACCTCTCAGCCAATCAGAGTGCAGCGCTGAGTTAAAAATGGAATGCCAAGATTTGTAGAAATAGAATATTAAAATAATCTAGAATTTTATAAGAAAAAAAGAAAGATGGATGGACGAAAGAAAGAAAGAAAGAAAGAATAGAGAAAGGAGGAAAGAAATATCAGTGAACAAAAGAAGAAAGAATAAATGATAAATAAATAAACAAATAAATAAAGACTGATTGATTTATGGATGAAAGAAAGAAAGAAAGAAAGAAAGATTGATGGGTGAAAGAAAGAAAGAAAGAAAGAATAGAGAAAGGAGGAAAGAAATATCAGTGAACAAAAGAAGAAAGAATAAATGATAAATAAATAAACAAATAAATAAAGACTGATTGATTTATGGGTGAAAGAAAGAAAGAAAGAAAGAAAGAAAGATTGATGGGTGAAAGAAAGAAAGAAAGAAAGACTGATTTATGGGTGAAAGAAAGAAAGAAAGATTGATGGGTGAAAGAAAGAAAGAAAGAAAGACTGATTTATGGGTGAAAGAAAGAAAGAAAGAAAGAAAGATTGATGGGTGAAAGAAAGAAAGAAAGAAAGAAAGAAAGAAGAAAGATAGATTGATGGGTGAAACATAGAAAGAAAGAAAGAAAGAAAGACTGATTTATGGGTGAAGGAAAGAAAGAAAGAAAGAAAGAAAGATTGATGGGTGAAAGAAAGAAAGATTGATGGGTGAAAGAAAGAAAGAAAGAAAGAAAGAAAGAAAGAAAGAAGAAGATAGATTGATGGGTGAAACAAAGAAAGAAAGAAAGAAAGAAAGAAAGACTGATTTATGGGTGAAGGAAAGAAAGAAAGAAAGAAAAGGCGAAGAAGAGGAGGGAAGAAAGGAGAAAGTGCTGGAAGCTAGCAGTTAGCTTAGCGAGAGGCTGTGCATCAGTGAGCCTGTGATGTGCAGAAGAGAGAATCTATCACTCTCGTTCTCAGCTGAGTGAATTATGCACGAGTTCAGCTCTGGGCACCAGCCCATGTTTTAATCGTTGGAAGTCGGCTCATAAACTCCGTGCTGAAATTATAACGGAGTGGAGAAATAAATCAAACATAACCCACTGATTAGAACGATGAAGAAATCCTCCGAGAGGCAGAGTTCAGCTTCCACTCTCAAGGAATTTATACAGACAAACTGAAAGGAGAGACAGAATCGTTAAAAACAAGATGAGGCAAGTTCACTCAGAACAACTGAAATAAAAATTTATGATGGAATGCTGAGAGTGTGATTCATCTTCCATTGTCTTAACCAAGCTCATTTTATTACAGTGTTCCAAACAAGTATAATATCTCAGTGTGACACCAGCTTATTTAATACCTTCTTTTATTTAATCTTCTTTTATAGACTGAAAGTAGCTAAAGAGTGAGCTAGCGATGTAGCTACTTACATAAAATGAATTACACTGATTATATTAGGCAGCAAGTGAACAGTCAGTTCTCAAAGTTGATGTGTTGGAAGCAGGAAAAATGGTTATGCGTAAGGATCTGAGTGACTTTGACAAGGTCCAAGTTGTGATGGCTAGACGACTGGGTCAGAGCAAAACAGCAGGTCTTGTGGGTGTTCCCGGTATGCGGTGGTTAGTACCTACCAGAAGTGGTCCAAGGGAGGACAACAGGTGAACCAGCGACAGGGTCATGGGCGCGCAATTCTCATTGATGCACGTGAGGAGCGAATCTAGCCCGTGTGGTTCGATCACACAGAAGAGCTACTGTAGCACAAATTGCTGAATGAGTTAAAGCTGGCTATGATAGAAAGGTGTCAGAACACATAGTGCATCACAGCTTGCTGCGTATGGGGCCACAGACCGGTCAGAGCTCCCATACTGACCCCTGACCCCTGTCATGTGAGTATCAGAACCTGACCATGGAGCAGTGGAAGAAGGTGGCCTGGTCTAATGAATTTGTTTTACATCATGTGGGTGGCTGGGTGCGTGTGCATTGCTTACCTGGAGAAGAGATGGCACCAGGATGCACTATGGGAAGAAGGCAAGCTGGCGGAGGCAGTGTGATGCTCTGGGCAATGTTCTGCTGGGAAACTTTGGGTCCTGGCATTCATGTGGATGTCACTTTGACACGTACCACCTACCTAAACATTGCTGCAGTCCAAGTACACGCCTTCATGGCAACGGTGTTCCCTAATGGCAGTGGCCTCTTTCAGCAGGTTAATGCTCCCTGCCACACTGTAAAAATTGTTCAGGAACGGTTTGAGGAACATGACAAAGAGTTCAAGGTGTTGATTTGGCCTCCAAATTCCCCAGATCTCAATCCGATCGAGCAGCTGTGAGACGTGCTGGACAAACAAGTCCGATCCATGGAGGCTCCATCTTACAACTGCTTACGGCTTGGAAGAATGTCTGATGGATGAAAGGAAGAAAGGAAGAAAGAAAGAATATTCTGACATTACCTTTCGATGGATATTTCTTTCAACAATTCAGCCAATCACAGTTGATTATGCTGGAATACTTATACTGCTAGAGGCAAGATAAGAATAAAATACAGAAATAAAACACAGTATCATTTCAGCTTAGTGTGTCCACTGTGTTTTCACGTCGCCCATCTGGTTAAATGTGTGAGCTGGCTCTGCGGCCTATTCAAACCCCGTACAACATGTTAGACAGCTGGAGGTAATTGTACTGTGAGATCAAAAAGCAGTTGAAAAGAAAGACTCCAAAAGATATAATGAAATAAAAAGACGTCTCCGAGTGCGGTTGAAGAAATTCAGTCTCCTCCAAGTGGATTTGGGCCGTGTCCCAAACGTAAACCGAGCTGGTTGTGTTTTAAGACACTGGAACAGAGCGAGACGGGTTTGTACAGATTGCCGTTTTACAGCTCTTTTATGTGGAATGTTGGACTGTCATCGGATCGTCTGCTTCACTGATGGATTTGAGTTGTAGTTGGTGGTGATGTCTTTTTCCCCAGATGTGTCTGGAGGAAATGAAAACATGGCATATTCATCTTTCATCAGTTATGAACAATATGATATATGGACGATGTGTTGCTCATGAATAATGTTAGTGATATGAAATGTGGATACAAATAAAATGTGCTGCTGGCTTTTTCCTGTGTGTAGAGAGTGAGAGAAAGGAAGCATGTAGTGGACATGGTGAAAGGGTCCTTGTGCTGGAGACAGGGCCTATCTAATCTAGAACCATTCCAACTTTTTCCACCACAAAAGAACTAAAACACATGGAACAGGTACCACAAATCTGATGGCCTGGAACCCATGACGTTATGTTTTAGAGATGCAGAAGAGTGCAGAACTGCAGTATTGTTCAAAACACAGGATTTTTCCGACAGAAGTGTGTGTAAAGTGCTTTTGAAGCTATAAGAAGAGAAAATAGTTATTAACATTTGTACATGTTTAAAACATTCTGGGAGTGTATTTGAGCTGGCTGGCTTCATAGAAACATCTGGCAATGCTAAATGAGATTTCATAATGTTACTTCCACATCTGTTGAAGGAAAAATTCCTTCGTTCTGATGGTAGGAAGTTGTTTGACAAATTGTTTGGGAAGGCTTCTTTTACAGGAGATACAAGATCAAGATATGATCCATGATCTAGCTCTAGCAATGCCAAGCTTGAGCTAGGTCCTGTAATGTAAATATAGTGGGAGCCAAACAGATAGCATCTTCGTAAGGTACCCAAACCACCCTGCCTGATTTAGTGTTAGTGTAACGGGTACCGGGTTGCAGCGCCCGTGGACAGCTGAAAAAGTGGAGAACGAAAGGATGACACAGGAGCTGTGGCTTGCCTTCGCTAAATTCTCCTCAGTTATTTATTTTTATTTACATGTTATTTACTGCACTGTTAACAATGTCCATTTATCCTGAATTCATGTTACTGCATATGTTCACTGTCTCTCTAGACATGTTTGAGTGTCCTCAAACACAAAACACATCAATTCCAAAAATAAACACATTCTGTTACAATACCATTTTCACATCTCTATTTCACTTTCCAGACTAACATACTGGTCACTTGCACCTTAAATACACTTAAGATCACACACTGTTCAGTACTTCGTGGATTGCATGTTTCACAGCAACTTGTAAATAATATGACTTTTTTTTTCCTTTGTCAATTCTTTTATACTTACATGGCTTCAACGTATAACCCTGTGTATTTTAACCCTTTTAACTAACACATTTAAAATTTTTATATTTAGATAGATCTTAACATTGTTTTAAAACTGAAACAAAACCCATATACATATTAAACAAAATTAAATAAATGGAGCCAGATATCATGCTTTAACTCGAAACAGTGGAGATGCGTGGCTTACACTAGCCCCACATAAGTAGCTACTTGCTAACATTAGCGCGGTGCTGCGCTACATTTGCTAACTCTTTCAGCATTTATTAGGTCTCGTGAACAAACTACTCCGTCACTCCTCTCCACACTAACGCCAAAAGTGTCTCTGAGTATTCACCAGCCCATTACAGCAACTACTGTTAAGTTTTAAACGTTACCCACCTGAAAAAGTGGAGAACGAAAGGATGACACCGGAGCTGTAGCTTGCCTTCGCTAAGTTCTCCTCAGTTATGAGGAAAATCCCACGCAATGCATAGGCAGACTGGTCTCATTGTGCCCCCTCTACTGTCGAAAGTGTGTAACTGCATGTACATCTTACTGTTTTACCTAACATTCTCTTACACAAAAATAGATCTTAAAAAAACAAGGTACATACTAAGAATAGGAAGTATAAAACCAAATATTTATATTCACAATGTGGGCACACATTAGTGGGCATCACATTAGCACAGCCTGGGGATTAGCACGATCATCTGGGGACAGGGTCACCAACGTAATCTGGATGGCTCAGCCTGGGGGTCAGCTACAATGCCAGTCAGATGGCAGACAGGTGATAGACAATATTAGATGGACTAGACCCTTACAATGGGCACAGTTAAGCCCTTTATCTACTTAGACTGGGTTGTATCCTGATCAATTGTAACTTCCTTTGGATAAAAGGATCTGCTGACAGTGTGGATATGTTACTGAAGAATAAAGCTAATAGTACATACATTTCCCCAGAAACACACAATCAGTAATCAATAAGAAAACAATTAAAGTAATCAATTGAGATTATTCAGGTTTCTGCTGATCCTGAACCCTGATGCTTACATCACGTCATTAGCCATCATGCTGATTGGATTGAGTTGTGTCACTGGCATCTCTTCGATTGGATTGAAATTGATTGAACAAAGAGAACCATCGTTCAGAGATAACGAGGAATATCTTTGATCAATTACTGGGTGAGTGAAGACTGTGTGTTCAGTCCATCAAGTGTGGGCTGAGGAGTGAACAGAAAGCTCAAACAGTGTGAAGAGAGAATGCTGTAAAGAGGACTAGGAACTTGGGGCTGGAGTTGTGCTTTGCACAGCAAGGATGATGATTCAAGAGAAAACATAAACAAGTCAAAGTCAAGATGGAAAGGAAAGGTTTACGGAATTTGGCAGGCGCTTTTAACCAGATCAATTTCCAGAAGTGATTTTCTATCTGCTTGGAAAATAAATAGATCCTTATGCTAGAGCAGGTCAGCTTGAGTCCTAAGACTGTGACAAGCTAAAGCATTGCCAGAAACAGGAGTTCTTTCTGATACGTGGTGACCCGAGTATACTCGTGCTGATTTGATGTGTCATGAGTATGAGGATTAAAGCCAGATAGGGATTATTAACATAAAAGTGTTAATTGAAATTGATCTGTCGAACTGCTTCAGGAGCTCTGAGGTGCATTTTAGTCAGATCTACAAGTGCAACTACATCCATCTCTCAAAGCCATATCTGCCTACCAAAAGTCCACCTAATACATCACAACATACAAGGTCTCTAACTGAAAGGTTTATGGAATCTTTAATGGAAAAATCCACCCTGACCAGGATAAAGCACTTACTGGAGAGGGTTTGAGTAGAACTGAAATGAGTTGAGTGGAGTTGAATGGAGTTGTGCTGTGTTGAGTAGAGCTGAACTGAGTTGAGATGAACTCAGTTTCTTGTTGAGCTGAGTTTGAGTTGAGCAGAAATGAGTTGAGTTTGAGTTGAGTCAAGTTCAGGAACTGTGCAGTTCTTGTCTAGGAACTGCAGGAACCTCCAATACACTTTAGCTTTAGTTCCTCAGATGGAGGAACGAGTGCTGTGTGTGTGTGTGTGTGTTTGTGTGTGTGAGAGAGAGAGAGACCTCAGTTTGACCTCAGGTATTTTTAGGTTGTCTTTTAGTGAGTATAGAGTGAACTTTTCTCTTGTACATACAGTACATACACACACACACACACACACACACACACACTTAACTCTCGCTGTCTCATTCTCTCTTGCTGTCTCTTTTTCTCACAGCACGCACTGGACTTGCCTCGATCGATCTCTGTGTGTGATTGTGTTTAATGAGAGTTAATCACCATATGCGTGCACACACACACACATACACACAAACACACACACACAGAGGTAGGTAAAAGAAAAACAGAGGAAGATCTGAGGACTGGATGAGTGGATGGGGAAATGGGGTGGGGTGGGGGAGGTGACACAGCGGAAGATTCATGTATTATGGAGGTGTGAAATTTCCTGAGGGGTCTGTGTGTGTGTGTGTGTGTGTGTGATGAAGTGGGAGAACAAAGGGGACGTCTGTTCCTTTATTCTTTCTCTTTGTCATTTCTTTAGAATTTCTTGTCTGTGCCTCAATGCCACTGAAGGAACCTTTTCAGGAGCTCAGGTACTTTAGGCCTGTTTCTATTCCATCAACATTTTCAGGAGCATCTTTAGGCACATTTTCACAGCTAAAGCTTTTCAGGAGCTGAGGTAGTTACCAAATACCCAGTGCAGAAACCTTTTCTGGAACTCAAGCACTTGAGCCACTTACTCAGTTCAAGAACTGTTTGAGGAACTTTAACTGTGTAGCCACTGCAGAAATCTTTTCAGGAACTCTAGTATTTTAGGTGTCTTTTCCCAGCAGTGATTTTTAGGAACCCTGAAACTTTGTGCATCGCTGCAGGAAACTTTTCAGGGAGTCAGATACTTTAGCTGTGTTTCCACCACGGAAATCTTTTCAAGAACTTGGGTACTCTATCCGCATATCCAGTGCAGGAACCTTTTCAGGAAGTTGGGTACCTTAGTTGTGTTTCCACCTCAGAAATCATTTTAGGATCTCTGTAGGTTTAGGCATGTTACAGTGCTAGAAAGATTTAGAAACTCAGAAATTTTAGACACATATTTATTGCAGGAGGCTTTACAGGGACTTTAGCTGATGCAGAAACCTCTTCAGGACCTCTGGAACTTTAGGCCTGTTTCTACTCCATGAACCTTTTCAACATGGATACTTCACAGAGATTTTTTCAGGAGCTCTGGAACATGTTTTTAGGAACTTTGGATCATGTTTCCCCTGCAGGAACCTTTTCACAGAATCCCAATACTTCAGAATACAAATCAGAGCACTTTTATCGAATCTGAGACCGAATTATTTTATAATGTCCAATTTGGAGCTCTTTTTGATTCTCACCATTATTGACTTTTGCTCCAGTGAGCACTTCACTCCACTGATCGGATTTCATACATTGTTTCCGCTGCAGCAGTGCCGTTGCACACATTTATTACGTCAGCCTTCCGCTGCATTTATTATCAGGCAGAAATCTCCCAGAAATCCTATCTCATGTATGTGGACAGGCTTTTTCAAAAGATTTAATCCCATGGTATGCTAATGAAACATACAAATGAATGAGGGATGAGACGACGAATGAAGCTCTGAAAAAAAGCAGCTGCTTTCCTCTCTGCTGTTACAGCGTCGTCTTTCTCCAAGCGACAGCATGATTTCCGAACAGTCCCACAATGATTACATAATTTCCAGTTAGGGCAATGACGCAGATGATACGAAGGATTTGGTCCTTTGTTGCTGTCCAGGACGCATTGAGACGCATTCACATTCACACTACAAATGTGATGTGGTCTTATGCCTCCCTGACCACCTCCGAATGTGGTTTGAGTGATCGGTCCACACCTGTACTTAGCGCTGACGGCTAGTGATACGATCACTCAGGACGCATGTTAATGCCAGGAGTGAATGGGGCCTTTACTAATGGAATAAGATGCTTGTGTATCAGGTGCTAAATGAGCAATTAGCTGAGGGGTTTAGTGACTCAGTGCTAGCTCATTCACACCGTGGTGCCAGCCTGCCGCCTGATTCTAAAGCAGATGATTGGCAAGTGTGTGAATCGTTCATGCCCACTCATCTCTGTAGCGATGACAGCATTGAAGCTAGTGATGATGGTGCTGGTAATGATGCTGCTGCTATTAGCACTGACTTCATTTACACATCAGAGCTGCTAATGGACATAATGAGAGAGAGAGAGAGAGACAGAGAGAAAGAGAGTACGAGTGATCAAGGGCCTGAGCGAGGGAGAGATTAAAAAATTGTCAAGGTACGGAAGAGATAACGATGAAGAGAGAGTGAATTAAATAAATTAAGAGCGATACAGATATTGGGAAAAAGATAAAGAAAGAGTAAAGGAGTCTGTTTTTCGCCCTCCCAGTTTAGTACTTGCCAATTTAAATACACTAGCTAGTAGGAAAGATCTTGAATATAGGTAAAGTTACGAAATATTTCTCATTTTGAGGTAATAAAACAAACAGAAGGTGATTAAACCTATTTCTATTTTAATCAATGATTTCTAGAAAGAATATAAATTTGGTTTTCCCTGAGGACTACCAAACTATTGGTAGCTAATTTCTGCTACTGAAAAGAACTGGATGACAGTTAGCCCACTAACATAGCCAGCTAGCAGGTTAGTCATATAAGCTAGCTATGTGAGTTTTGAGATGGTGATATGTTAGCAATTCACCTTCATTTGTGAAAAGTTCTGGTAGTCTGGTAAACAGAACGATGGAATTGTCTGCACTGTCCTTGTGTATGGCTAAGGAGCTTAGGCAGCAGCTGCTTTCTAAATGGGACTGTCTTTATCTTCCAAAATACGCTGCCTACATAGGGAGAGCTGCCTTCCAATCTGAACGCAATCTGCTCTGAAGGGGTGTGCGTCTCTGTATGAGAGAAAGGAAGAAAGGGAGGGTGAATGACAAGGACAATTTATCTGATTTAACCTTCTTTAATTCATGGGGTCAGCTTAAAGTGAGATTGAGATTGAGACTCCCTGTGTGTCAGGAGCTAAGTGAAGACAAATGCCGAGCCATCTGGTGAGAGTTTCACATTTCTGCTGAGGTTCTTAATGGTGATGAAGAACAGGCTGAGAAACTGAAGCTAACTCCACTCACACACACACACACACACACACACACGGGCAAAACAACAAGAGGAGAAAAACTCTAATGTATTTGTCCTTCATCTATCTTTGAGAAATCTGCAAGACCACTCTTTCTCTCGCTCTCTCTCACACACATTTTTTTTCTGTTGCCCTTTGTGACCTTGAGGTAATTACAAGGCTTGTGGGAATTGTAGTTTTATGGAATGTACCAGAGACTGGGAATGATGCACTGGTCTGTGTCGGCAAAAACAGAGTGTGGAATCCAGCTGCGCTGAGGGAAAGTGTGCTAATGTACACGTCTGCTAACGGTTACAGGTGTGTGTTAACAAGTACAGCTGTGCCAGCTTCTGCTACTTCAGGGGTTGTCAACTGGCAGACCGTAGTATGGTTGCAGACTCAGCGATGGTTTTCAATGGACCAAACCGAGTACTTAAAAAAAAAAAAAACTGTAGCACTATGAGTGTATAAAAATCTGCCTGTAGTTCAGCAGCTCTAGCTTTTTAAACAAATACTGCCACTGCTTCTGTAGCAGATCCTCCGTTTCAGGTTAAACAATCACATGCATTTATGTAAATGATTTAGCTGGTTAGCACTGTTGACTCGCATCTCCTGGGCTGGGGGTTCAATTCCTGCCTTTTCCTGGGTACTCTGGTTTCCTCCCCCAGTCCAAAGACATGAGTTGTAGGCTGATTGGCATTTCCAAATTATCCGTATTGTGTGTATGAGTGTGTGAGTGTGCCCATGTGTGTGCGATTGTGCCCTGCAATGGGCTGAACCTACCACCCAGGGTGTCCCCCGCCTCGTGCCCTGAGTTTCCTTAGATAGGCTCCAGGCTCCTCATGACTCTGTATAGGATAAGTGGTATAGAAAATGGATGGATTGATGGATTTAGCTGAAGGCAGCTCATTGGAGCAGAGCTACAGGGCTACAGACATTAGGTCATAAAGAGGAGCAATTTCACAGACCTCACAATTCCATAGATTTGGACAAAGAAGTATGTGTTTATTCATGTCAAATTTTCAGTGGTGATAGTCACAACCTGACCCACCACTACAAATAAAACCACTTCAATTTGTTTCATTTCTAATAAGACTTAAAGTGGTCATTCATTTTAAGCATTAAAGAAACAGAATCAGAAGGAATTTATTGGCCAAGTAAGATTACACTTACAAGGAATTGGGCTTGGAAATTGTTCCATTAACACAGACTAACCTGAAACGAAGCAGGTAGACAGGTAATGGGGAAATAAAAAAATAGGATAAAATAACATATTCAGTTTGAGTTACAGCTGTCAACATAAACACACAATTAAATGAGCAACTTTCTGTGGCAGCCGTTTGTGGTGCCATCTTGACCTAGATAGGTAGAAGGTAACTGCTGTCGTCATTCAGTCATATCAGGTGCTTTTGGGGATCTTTGTAAGGAAGAACTTTCATATAACTGAACTTTCACAAATTTGAGTTGAATACCCCTGTGCTACTGTGTAGACTTTTGCTTACAATGACAGATGTGCTAATGAAGGTCGGCTGAACTTATCACTACTGTTATTCATCACCCAGACGGTTCCTTGGCAAACTTCGTTGTAGAGCTACACATTCATCTATCGACCACCTGGTCACATTTGGAACTTTATAGATGAGCTGGACACCCTGCTGAGTCTCCTTCCAGTTGATGGGACTCCACACAATCTCCTTGGAGACATCAACCTTCCAACAGACAAATAAACAATAGACAAACTTCACTCCTCATTCCTCCTTCCACTATTCTCATATTCTCATCTGGGCATCAAAAACCATTCACACTGTCTTACAAGAAAATGATACTTATACATTTCACTCTTTTCTTTAATTCATGTAATCTGCCCCCTTTTGACCAGACCAAAAAGGTCATTTCTATCTTCCCCTTAGCTTTCAGACATTCTAGGCAGCATGTTCTGCCTGTGTCTGTGCGTGTTTCCTCAAAGTTCTCCGGTTTCTGCTCACCTCCTAAAAACATGCCATTAGGTGTTTCTGCAGTGCTAAATTGCCCCTAGGTGATGCCCTGTGACCCAATGGCATCCCAAAGTGAAGGAAATTCACTAGTCTCTATTCATTCTTATTAACTCCCTCGTGTTAAAGTTGACTTTACAAAAAGGAAAACTGAAACGTTCTTCCACCTTTAGTCCGCTCCACACAACTGAACCTACCTAACAACTGAAAACTGTTGCTGTTAGCAAGAGCCACTTTCCCTCCCACTTCCCCAATACTCTTCAACCCTCAAGACCATAGCATGCTTGTCTCCTCTTTGTCCAGATGATATTCTACACCTGCTAAGATACAGTAATCTCAGCATGTGTCCACTGGACCCCATCCAACCCACAATGCTCAAGTCTATTTCCCATGACCTCCTCCCCTGCATTTCATATATCATGGCTCCACAGCATAATGTCATGCAACTGCCTACATTGCTGTCAGACCAACTGGTTCTGATCCTTCTGGAACTCTCTGTAACTTCCAATCCATCTTCACCAGCCAGGATCTGCTCCCTGCACACTCTCCACTGGTGTCCTCAAGGCTCAGTGCTTGGTCTTCTATTTTCTCTCTATGCCTGTTCTCTTGGGTTCGTCTTCTTTATTATTTTTAACTCTGCCATAATGCATTGGTCAATTTAGACCTGCACTACATGGAGTAGACTGGCTTAATAACATAACTGTTTTCCAACAACTGTCTCTAATGTAAAAGAGTACAGTTGCACAGGGGACTACAGGGGTACAACAGACGGGTATAGGCATGTTAATAGAAGATTACTTAAGTAATATAAGTTCTATGACTGAACAGGAGACAGGGAGTCTTTAGGATTACAGCTGCGGCTCTTATGTACAAATCTACATCATCTAGAGGAGATTACAAGCTATTGCTCTGATGCTGCAGTTGATGCTCTGGTCCATCATCCAACTCTATTTGGGCGTGACAGAATAAACAGATTGCCATCCTGACGTTCATAACTTGTTGTATTTTTGTATTTATAAAATTAGTTACTCTGCATCTGCAGCATTCATCCTGCTACACGGCACCATGAAGAGTAGGCCACGTGTCTGCTCTAAGGACATGGTAAACCATGGTGCGAATAGTCAAAAAAAACCAACAGAATATTAGATGTGTCAAGCTAAATGTATTTGATGGTGCAGATTTAACACTAACAATATTAGAAAGAAACAAAGAATAGTGTCATAGGTCTCAAATCCATTTCCTCAACTCCAGACAAGATGAGAATGAGTGTATTATGTCTCACAGAATGAATCACACACTTACTCAGTCTCTTGTACTTTCTTTCAATCACCCACTTACACCACTAAATACAGTAAACACACACACTCAAGAGTTCCTCTTATTGGTTTGACCGAACTACACTTCTTTTGTGTTGTATTTGTGTTGCATCGCTGCAGGAGGTCAAGGACACACGTTTGCAAAGTGATTCGCTTCATACAGTGGTAACACACGCACACACACACACACACACACACACACACTAATCTGTACGGCTGAATGCTCAGCACGTTTTAGACGAGAGCTTTAGCATTGAGCTCTAGGCTAAGTAGGAGGTCTTGGAGATCTAAACACAACTGCACGATACACAATACAAACCAAGATTATCCATCACACCATTGTTGTGTGTGCGTGTGTGTCTGTGTGTGTGTGTGCAGTGAAAATGTTGGCCACACTTTTATCAAATGGCTCTGTTGGAGTTCATTGATTGCTCTCTGCATGGTGGCCGTGCAACACTAAACCTTCAGTTTCACATCAGCAACACACACACACACACACACACACTTTAATACACATAGGTCTACAATGACACGGTTCCTAACGACAACAAATCGTGTTAACTAATAAAAAGAGATGCTTTAACTCTAAGTTAGCATGTTTTCATGTTTTGTGTGTAGCATATGTGAGTGAAGAGTTCTAGCAGTGAGAAGAGAAGCAGTGTGTTGTGTGTTTGGCTCGTAGCCCAGACGCGAACATGCACCCCTCTCAACGCATTCCCTCTCTCCCACCCACACACACATTGTCGCATTCTTCCTCTCGCCAGATCCTCACAGCAGCAACAGTTTCTCCTCATAAAGTATTATGATCATTTTTTCCCAGATTGCTAGCTCAGATCTCTATTTTTACAGACACACAAAAGAATAACAAGGCTTTGATTAAGTAGCATGTGCAATTAGTGAAGCACAACAGTTATTATGCTGTTTAATGACATTGTTACGTACAGGAAATGGACAGTGGAAAAGACTAACTAAGAAAAATAAACCATACATAAGTTTTTCTTTCTTTTCTTCTGGAAAATACAGTGACAGTGCTAATAGATAGAGCCAGAGCTAACAGGTCCATGTATGCTAACCTGTGCAAATCGTAATAAGTATGCTAACTGGGCGAGGTATGCTGACTTGTGCTTACAGGTTCAGGAGCATTAACAAGAGCATGGGTATGGGTATAGGTACTGTATGCTAACAAGTACAAATACATAAGTGTGCAAATACATAGGATGTGGTATCAGGCACATGTGTACATATATGGTAATGGGTATAGATGTGTTAAGGGGTATGTGACAAGCAGGAAGGAGGGGCCAGACTGTGAGGTTGCACGCCTCGCACTGAGTTGGCTAATCGGTGAGGGATAAAGGAGCGGCTGGAGACGCCGAGGGAGAGAGAGAGATGCACGCATATTTTGTGTTTTATTTTATGCTTATGTTAAGCTTATAATTAAACATTACGATTGAGTTCACTCGGTTCCCGCCTCCTCCTTGCCCGTCATTGAATTTGTTACAGGGTACAGGGGTGGTAACAGTACAGATGTGGCAAAAGGTACTGGTATGATAAGGAATACAGGTGCAGTAAGTGGTACAGGTGTGGTAAGTGATACAGGTGCAGTAAAGCGTACAGGTGTGGTAAAGGGTACAGGTGTGGTAAGTGATACAGGTGCAGTAAGGGGTACAGGTGTGGTAGAGGGTACATGTGTGGTAAGTGATACAGGTGCAGTAAGCGGTACAGATGTGGTAAAGGGTACAGGTGTGGTAAATGATACAGGTGCAGTAAAGGGTACAGATGTGGTAAAGGGTACAGGTGTGGTAAATGATACAGGTGCAGTAAAGCATACAGGTGTGGTAGAGGGTACATGTGTGGTAAGTGATACAGGTGCAGTAAGGGGTACAGGTGTGGTAAAGGGTACAGGTGCAGTAAAGCATACAGGTGTGGTAGAGGGTACATGTGTGGTAAGTGATACAGGTGCAGTAAGGGGTACAGGTGTGGTAAAGGGTACAGGTGTGGTAAGTGGTACAGGTGTGGTAAGTGATACAGGTGCAGGAAAGTGTACAGGTGTGGTAGAGGGTACGTGTGTGGTAAGTGATACAGGTGCAGTAAGGGGTACAGGTGTGGTAAAGGGTACATGTGTGGTAAGTGGTACAGGTGTGGTAAGTGATACAGGTGCAGTAAAGTGTACAGGTGTGGTAGAGGGTACATGTGTGGTAAGTGGTACAGGTGTGGTAAGTGATACAGGTGCAGTAAAGTGTACAGGTGTGGTAGAGGGTACGTGTGTGGTAAGTGATACAGGTGCAGTAAGGGGTACAAGTGTGGTAGAGGGTATATGTGTGGTAAGGGGTACAGGTGTGGTAGAGGGTACATGTGTGGTAAGTGGTACAGGTGTGGTAAGTAATACAGGTGCAGTAAAGTGTACAGGTGTGGTAGAGGGTACATGTGTGGTAAGGGATACAGGTGCAGTAAGGGGTACAGGTGTGGTAGAGGGTACATGTGTGGTAAGTGATACAGGTGCAGTAAGCGGTACAGATGTGGTAAAGGGTACAGGTGTGGTAAATGATACAGGTGCAGTAAAGGGTACAGATGTGGTAAAGGGTACAGGTGTGGTAAATGATACAGGTGCAGTAAAGCGTACAGGTGTGGTAGAGGGTACATGTGTGGTAAGTGATACAGGTGCAGTAAGGGGTACAGGTGTGGTAAAGGGTACAGGTGCAGTAAAGCATACAGGTGTGGTAGAGGGTACATGTGTGGTAAGTGATACAGGTGCAGTAAGGGGTACAGGTGTGGTAAGTGGTACAGGTGTGGTAAGTGATACAGGTGCAGGAAAGTGTACAGGTGTGGTAGAGGGTACGTGTGTGGTAAGTGATACAGGTGCAGTAAGGGGTACAGGTGTGGTAGAGGGTACATGTGTGGTAAGTGGTACAGGTGTGGTAAGTGATACAGGTGCAGTAAAGTGTACAGGTGTGGTAGAGGGTACATGTGTGGTAAGTGGTACAAGTATGGTAGAGGGTATATGTGTGGTAAGGGGTACAGGTGTGGTAGAGGGTACATGTGTGGTAAGTGGTACAGGTGCAGTAAAGTGTACAGGTGTGGTAGAGGGTACATGTGTGGTAAGTGGTACAGGTGTAGTAGAGGGTACATGTGTCGTAAGCAGTACAGTTGTTTACATTTACATTTCAGGCATTTGGGAGACACCCTTATCCAGAGCGACTTACATTTATCTCATTTATACAACTGAGCAGTTGAGGGTTAAGGGCCTTGCTCAAGGGCCCAGCGGTGGCAGCTTGGTGGTTCTGGGGATTGAACTCATGACTTTCCGATCAGTAATCCAATGTCTTAACCACTGGGCTACCACTGCCCTACAGTGCCCTAGTTGTTCTAACAGATACAGGTGCAGTAAAGTGTACAGGTGTAGTAGAGGGTACATGTGTGGTAAGCAGTACAGTTGTTCTAACAGATACAGGTGCAGTAAAGCGTACAGGTGTAGTAGAGGGTACAGGTGTGGTAAGTGGTACAGGTGTGGTAAGTGATACAGGTGCAGTAAGGGGTAGAGGTGCAGTAAAGTGTACAGGTGTAGTAGAGGGTACAGGTGTGGTAGAGGGTACATGTGTGGTAAGTGGTACAGGTGCAGTAAGGGGTACAGGTGCAGTAAGGGGTACAGGTGTAGTAGAGGGTACAGGTGTAGTAGAGGGTACATGTGTGGTAAGGGGTACAGTTGTTCTAACAGATACAGGTGTGGCACCTGGTTGGCATAAGTGCAGTGCTAATAGATACTAATGTGTCTAAGATGCAGTTGTGCTGATGGAACGAGACATGCTAATATTTCTTCTAGAATACGGAGTAAGTGGAGTGAAGGAGAAAGAGACAGACAGAGAGAGAGAGACAGAGTGAGAGAGAGAAAGAGACAGGAGTAAAAGAGAGAGATAATGCACTTCAGATGTTAGATACAGGCATCAAAGGAAGTGAAAATAGAACAAGAACAGAGGCTGATGCATTAGAGAAAAAGTGTGTGTGTGTGTGTGTGTTAGTAAAGAGTATCCAGCTACACGTTACAAGATCAGACTCAGACCCACACATAGTCCAGTTTTTGTTTTCAAGTGCAGATCCATTCATAATCTATTAGTTCCATCATTTTTTAATACCAATACTTTTAGTCCATTCATTTCTAATCCATTCCCTCTTGTGCTGTATTCTTAGAAAATTATCAACCTTTAAGAGTTCTTGCTTTTTCCCCTTAAAGGTTCTATGTAGAAATCTGTAATGCAGTGTTTTCCTCTCAGAAAAGGTTCCATGTAGAACCCTTAGAACACTTTGAAAAAAAGCATTCCTTAAGGGTTCATTTGATAATTAAGGGTTCATCGATTCCTACAAGGGTTCTACATGGAAGCCTTTCTGCAAGAGAAACACTTTGTTATAGGATTAAGGGTTCTGTCCCTTAGGGTTCTGTTCCTTTAGGGTTCTATGTAGAACCTTACATCAAAATATTTCCCTGTAAGAAAGGCTTCCACGTAGAACACTTCTTCAGAGGTCCAGTGGATAATAAGGGGGTTGTTCCTAAAAGAGTTCTACTTAGAAGCCTTTCTGATAGAGAAACACTTTGTTGTAGGGTTCTACTTAGACCCTTTAAGGGTGCTTTGGTTGTCCTACTCGGGAATCCTTTAGACTTCCAAGTAGAACCCTTTCAGGGAAATAAGAAAGTCTTAGGTGCTTTGTGGGTTCATTGGCTAATGAAGGGTTCTTAGCTGAAGTGGATGATTTTCCTAACACATCACATTGCAAAGTGTTTTATTCCTTTTATGTACACTAATTTGCCAATGTTTACATTTTTATAGGTATTAAAGAATGACATGTCATACTTTTTATCTGTTTATGGTTCCATTTGATGTTAGTTCCTGTTCTCACTTGTTCTCTCACCAGCTTCTCTTTTTTTTTCTCTTGAAGTTAATAAGACCAAAAAAAAATGCAGCTTTTCATGTTACAGAGAAACTGCAAAGCGTAAACTCCTCTGGCCTGAAGATGTCGGAAGAGTTACAGCTTTACTTCTGACTGTTACAAAGCGCTGACACTGGAAACGTCACGTTAATCAATGATTGCATGCAATTTTTAATCCGTTTATGTGGAGCATCTGCTGGACCTGTGAATGAGATGTTACTATAGAAATGACAAGGAATTGAAAAGAGTGCATTAATATAAACTTGTGATTTGCAGCTGCAGAGATGCTGTTATACAAAATGAATCAACACCTCCTGACCAATCAGAATCCAGAATTCTGCAGCACTGTCACAAAAAAGAACATTCTAGGAGCAAAAGGTTCCCCAAAGTGTGATGTCCTGAAACCCTTTCAGGGGATTTTAGAGACAGATACTGACTTCCAGCCAGACTGGGTAAGAGAGTCTACTGAATTTCTAGACTAAGGAAGCCACAACTGGTTGTTCAGCTAGCTAATATTTTTATCCGAGACGAGACTTATCTGTAACAGTTATGCATTCGGATTTTTTTGGAATGGTGTGTGTTAGGGAATTGAGTAAGCATGCTTAGAGATTTACACTAAGTATCTGGAATTTCTGAAACACACACACATACAGAAACCTGATCCTGGATCAGTACTCGTGTTTGGAGATGATTATTGAATGCGGGATGTGGAGCCGAGCTGCTCTGGCATTTACTCCTCTGATCCTGTCGAGTCTTGGCGTGCTCCTTTTCCAGCATGCCAACCGGACTCCTTCCGCTGTCCGCTTCCAAAGTCCGGCTCAACTCAGCACAAATGCTGCCAAGACACAAAAAAACCCCACACAGGATGAACGAGGGAGAGAGAAAGAAGGAGAGGGGAATTCTTTCTTAAATAGGTAGAGAGAAGTGAGTGCAATTACTTGGAGAAATTTTATTTCTTGCCTTTGTCAGTCTTTCTTTATTACCTTCTTCTTTCTTTCTTCCTTAGATAGATAGATAGAGAGAGAGAGAAAGAGGGGGGAGAGAGAGAGAAATGTGTCTTGACTGAAATCATTTGGAGAAGGTAGACGATAGGATGCTGTCCAACACACATATTTTGCCAAACACACACATCCTTCTTGCCAGTCAGTGTGTGTTTACTACACACACACACACACACACACACACACACTGCAGTGCAGAAATCCCAGTGTGGCAGCGGTTTGAGGAATCTGGCAGCCGTCCTATATACAGAAGGCCAAGTCTCTCTCTCTCTCTCTCTCTCTCTCTCTCTCATTCTCTCTCAGTGTGTGTCTGGATAACAGATGTGGACGTTCTGTCGTTCCTTGGCACCAGCGGAACGCTGCAGTGACTAGCATGTAGACCAGACTAGCCTAAGACTTAGCATCAGGAGATCAGTAAAAAGGCTTAAGATAGCTCATGTATCTTAGCTTAGCCTTGCACTTTAGCCAGTACAGCTCATTAAAACAAACTGATAGACATGACAAGAACAGTGGAGATATATTTTTTTAATTTTCTTTTTTCTTCTTCTTCTTCTTCTTATTCAGCTGTTGGCTACCTATTTGAACCACTCAGTACAGGTCCATTTTACATAATGATTATTAATTATTAGCTGATGTTTACAGTAGTGCTAACTTGCTAATGGGTTTTCAGGGGTGCTGCCATGTGCCTGGCAGGAATGGTGGGTTTTTAGCAGGGGCAGCTCGTCCATAGGGGCAAGTGATGCCCCGTTTATCTCAGCTGTTTAACAACTTTCACAACTCCATACATTTTTAATTCCATAGAAATACTAATTACCTCCTTGGAGCGACCAACAATTTAAAAAAAAAGTCACTATTTGACAGATAGAAGCCGATATTCTGGTGAATTGCTCACCTTTCTAGATGTTGCACAGTCGTGGGCCAGCATGCTCACTGCCCCATTTAGCTCCACAGAGTTATTACACCTCATGCTGCAAGTTCCAACTGAGGTCCACTGGGGAAGGATTCATGATTCCCCTATGCTCAGGGGAGGAACAGTGGACAGGACAGTTCATGACTGGGTTGCCAGATTGGGCTAGTTTAAAATACTCTGCGGTCAACAAGATCTTGTTTCATAGCAAATAATATGAATTAAATCTAATGGATTTTCAGAAAGAACCATTTTTGTTGTAAAATATACTATATTGTAAAGATTGGGAAAAGGAAAGGGGGATTACAAAGTGGATAATGTTCGTACATCAGAAATGCGTGTGCACTGTGGTTATGTTGTTTCCCCACGCAAAGCCTGAGAAAAAGAAGAAAAACGTGTCTCGCTTTTCCAGACATTTTGGGCTAGCTTTAGGTTTTTTGTGTGGGTTCTGAGATTGGCTGGAAATTTTACAGAAATCTGGCAACCCTAATATTAGCTCTTCTATGTGCGCCACTCTGGCAACAGGAAACACATCTGGTGTAGGGAACAAAAAAGTTACATCTAAAACCACTCAAAATGAGCTGCTAGCCTGTACGCTGGATGACTGGGTTTACCGGGTTACTCTACAAATTCACCAGATTGTAGCCTATAGCACATGTCAAGTGTGATAGCCTCTCGACTTCATTTTGTTTGAGGCTCTGTCATCATTAATGTCGTCCTGCTGCTGGTTTTAAGCACTTTTCACATTTTATTCAGCTGTTAGCTAGAACAGGTTTCTACAGCTCTAGTTCTTATCTTTCTTTCTTTCTTTCTTTCTTATTAGATAGTCAAGTAAGAATACAAAGCATTGTGTGTGATTTGAAGACAGAGCCCTTGTTTTAGCTGTAGTCTCATTTTTTAAAAGTGCTCCTGTTATGTTTTTATCTTCTTGAATTAGAGCTCTGTGTGTGTGTGTGTGTGTGTGTGTGTGTGATTGACAGATGTTTTAGTCCTGCGTCTATATGAGCCCCGCGCCACCGAAATGAGCTCTAATGACATTTTAATTAAAGAAGTGTTTGAGAAGGCTCATGGGTGTTTTGACACGTCTCTCACGCCCCGCTCGTCTCGTCTCTCATCTTTGTCTGCCCTTCACTGTCCTTCATCCCCACTTCTCCACTTCTTTAATCGGTTTCCTTCACTCTTCTCCCAATGAATGACTGACGCAGACGGAGAGATGAGATGCCGAACTAATTTAGCAGACAGACAGAGACGTGAGTGTGACACCACACACTCCTTTCATCGCAGAGGGAATAAAGCTTCCGTTTCTGTTTTGAAGTCGCGCGTGTTTACAAAGAGGGGAGGGAATTCCACAGATCATTTCAGCATCGTGTGCTCGATGTGAAATGTGCAAGCAAGCAAAATGATTTAAAACAACAAACGCTCATTTCTGACTCTAATTTCTTTACAGAAATGCTTGTGAGTGGAATCAGCAGTCACAGTGGGCGTGTAGCGTCGGTGCTGAATTTTTCGTTTCCAATGAGAAAGGATAGTAGCCAAGATATATAGCCTACGTCACATGATTTACCGCAGTATATGATTTATTTGTCTTTAAAATTCATTCCCAAAGGTGTTCAGTGGGGTTGAGGTCAGGGCTCTGTGCAGGACACTCACAGTTTGAGGAAGAACCACATATGAGTGTGATGGTCAGGGGGCCACAAACTTTTGACTGTATTTTAATAAAGTGAAAAAGGTGGCTTTGTTAGCAGATTAGCAATGTAAACTAACTGTACTAGTTGTAAACACTCCCCAGAGGAACAATTCACATTTACTGGTATTTGGCAGAAGCGCTTATCCACAGCGACTTACAGAAGTGCTTTGAAGTCTCTATCAATAAAAACATCCTCATAATGGTTCACTAGGTCATGGACGAAGAATACCATCAGTCTAAAACCTCTGATGGGAGGTAATATAGTAAGAAAAACGCATAGACAACACCATTTTTTTTAAAATTAAAGTGCTAATTTGAGTGCTTCAGGAAGAGGTAGGTCTTTAGACGTCATTTGAAGACATCTAGGTTAGTTCATTCCACCACCTAGGCTCCAGGACAGAAGAGTCTTGATGCAGGTCTTCCTTGTACGCTGAGAGATGGAGGGATCAGTCGAGCAGTGCTAGAGGATGGGAGGGAGCGTGCTGCAGTGTGGGAGTGATAAGTGCTTTAAGGTAAGTGGGTGCTGGTCCGTGCATGGCTTTGCAGGCAAGCATCAGTTTTTGAAGAAGGTTGTGCAGCTGCTTTCTGGATCAGTTGCAGAGGTTGAATGGCGCTCAGAGGCAGAGCTGCCAGGAGCGAGGTGCAGTAGTCCAGTCTCGAAATGACAAGCGACTGAACAAGCACCTGAGTGGCCTGTGTGGACAGAAATGCACGAATCCTTCTGATGTTGTAAAGCAGAAATCCACATGAGCGTGTCAGATTAGCAGTGTGAGAGGAGAAGGACAGTTGATTGTCCATGGTGACCCCGAGGCTGCGCGCACTAACCGAAGGTGAGATTAGAGAGTTGTCCAGGGAGGAATCAGCGATCTCTGCTACTTCCTTCCAAGCTGTACTTTTTCCTCGTAATATTTCTATACACATTTAATTCCAGGTCGTATATGACAGGACAAGATGAAAGGTTTTGTTCCATTTATCGAGGCAAGCAGTACAGAGGAACTAATTTCAGGTAGGAGCTGAAGTTCTGAGCAGAAAAATGAAAAAGTGGCTGTAGGATACATCCGAGGAATCATTGGAGCCAATCGTTTGGACTGAGTCGTGCCTAATTCGCAAGCTGAGAAAATCTCAGTTCAAATGTTCACATATTTAATGATGTGACTGAATCTGCTATACAATGCTATACGATACAATAAGATTAATAAGGCAATGATTCTTTCTTTCTTTCTTTCTTTCTTTCTTTCTTTCTCCTTCCTTCCTTCCTTCCTTCCTTCCTTTCTTTCTTTTTCCTTCCTTCCTTCCTTCCTTCCTTTCTTTTTCCTTCCTTCCTTTCTTTCTTTCTTGCCTCTGTGATGATGATCAGCTGATGGCTTTGTGACATTAAGCTGTGTGTAGGTCAGGTGCAGATCCGCAGTGTGTGTGTGTTAGCGATATGCTAATCCTCTTAGCGGGTGAGTGTGTGAGAGGTGCAGAGACATCGCTGTGTGTGTTAATGGAGTTAAACTCGTCCCTGCTGCTTCTGACTGTCACACACTCATTATCACAGCCAGGAGAGACCACACACACACACACACACACAAAAACACACACACACAAAAACACACACACACACATACACGTGTCTCTTTTTCTCACCTGTCCTTTCTTTCCTTCACTTTCTTTCACTCTATCTCTCTATCTTTTCTTTCTCAGTTCTTTCTCTCTCTCTCAGTCTCCTCTCTAGTTTTATCTTTCCTTTTTCTTTATTTCTAATGTTTTACTTTCTTTCTCAATGCTTCACCATTTCTTCTTCCTTTGTGTGTGTGTGTGTGTGTGTGTGTGTGTGTGCGACCTTCCTGTCACCTGCAGCCTGAACCTAATCAAATGTGACACCACTATGCATGTGAGGTCTCACAAACACACACACATATTACATGCTGTATATCTCTCCCTCTTTGTGTGTGTGTGTGTGTGTGTGAATGAAAAAGTCGAGGTCTTTGAAGATGAGAGAGGGATTATTAATTTATAGTGTCTGTCGAGGAAAAGCATAGATTACACCCCCTTAGGGTGGCTTATAGCTGCCTGTAGGTGTGTGTGTGTTTGTGTGTGTGTGTGTGTGTGTGTGTGTGTGTAAAGTTATCCTCAAATTCAGTATAATACTTTGAAAGACTTTTTTAAGGCTAATTGAAAAGTAATTAAAGTGTAATTTAAGACGCAGATTGCAAAATCACACACACACACACACACACACACACATACACAGCTGTGTTTTAGGACGAGGTCTGCAGTGAACTTCAGGCTCGTCGTGAGATACGGAGGTATCAGCAGTTTACAAATTGCATTTAATTATTTATTAAAATCTCAATTATGCTTATTAAAATTTAATGACACGTACACAAGATGGCCGCCGTGTGTATCCTGCAGCCGCTAGCTGGCTATAAATAAACACTTTATTAATATTAGTTGAATTTTAAGTTGTTGTGTAACTTTCCTCATTAATAACACACTACGAGCATGACACAGTGCATTGTTAACTACTGTAATGATGGTGTTAAAGTAATTCACAAAACAACAGCAAACTTGTGCTTATTTATTCTTGTAAATGTTTTATCATCAATTTTTTAAACACTGAATCTAAGAAAATATGCATTTAAACATTCAATAAACGTGTTTAGCCCAATCCCAGGCAGCGATCTGATTATTTACACAGTTTCTTTGCTGCATTTTGGACGTAAATGAGTAACAAGGTTGAGTTTTTTAACAGAAGTAGTAAAGAACCGCAGTGTGGTTAACTAGCATCCATGCTAACGTCATGAGGACATTAAGGACGTTCTCATTAAGGATTATTTTTAAATGAATAATATTTAAAAGAAACCATTTGTTACTTAATGTACTGGCTATAATCTGGGTAACAGAGTTGTGCTTTCACAGCGGCTTCTCCAGTCAGTGAATGACTGATCACAGAAAGCGGACTTTTCTTCTTCTCGTGACCTTCAGGAAAGTGCTGACTGATGATCAGTGACTCCACCACTGCAGTGTCCTTTATCCCTTCTCACTCTTAATCACTTTCAGTGTCGCTGGTTCAGAAATGTTCCTGAATGATTCTGGTTATAAAAATAAAAAAAATAAAAAAAAAAAAAGAAAAGTTTGTGATTCATAAATACAAATTCTTAAAACAAAAGTTTCAACTTTATAACACATAAACGTTTACAAATCAAAAATAAACTTTACAAATCAAAAATTCAAGTTAGTGCTTTGTGAGTAAAAATTCAAATGTTTGAATTTTATAAATTTACAAAAGCTTGACCTTAATTCGAAGCTTAATTACTTACTAATTACTAATTACTTAATTTGGAGTAGAATTGTAAATCTGAGTTTATAAGTGGAACTTGTAAAGTGCAGTACTGTTAGAAGCTCGTGCTTAATTTGAGAAACTGTTTATGTTCCTGTCTCCGGGGAAATTAGCAAGGAAACAAAGAAAGTCCGACATTTTGACACAGTTAGCAACGCAGCTGTGACTCAGCGTTTTCTCGTAGTGTGGTTTGTGACCTGATACAGAAATGTTTCAAATCTGTTTCCTAAATGAATTTCAGGAGCTAAATGAAGTGTGTTTACGTCTGCGCAAAGGATTGTACAGAAAATCTTTAGTAGTTTGTTTAGGAGGCAGTTTACTTGGAGTTGGTCACTAGCACATGCAACCCAGTGAGAAAGTGCTAGTGAGTGTGTGTATGTATGTGTGTGTGTGTGTGTGTGTGTGTGTGTGAGTGAGAAAGAGAGAGAGAGAATGCAAGCAGGATTGATGAAGGTGTAAATATCTCTTAACCTCTATGTTTGAGTGCAGTGCTTGAGATGCTTAAATGTCAAGTGTCTCTCTCTCTCACACACACACACACACACACACAGGGTTGGATTATTCATATGCAGTGTCAAACAAAAGAAAAATGAGCAGTATGATAAAACCACTTTATTCTTCAAGACTGAATCAGATAATACTGTGTGTGTGTGTGTGTGTGTGTGTGAGAGAGAGAGAGAGAGAGAGAGAGAGAGAGAGAGATATTTTGACAAGGACCCCTGGGCGAGGAACAGATGTACTTGTCTTTGAAAATAACAGCCTGCTGACAAAGTGTGTTGTCTGGCCTCATGTATGATCAGACAGAACACACACACACAAACACACACACACAAACACACACACACACACACACACACACACATACATACACAACAGCATAACCTCCTGCAGGACATAAATAAACCAATTTACACCAGGACTCTGGGGAGGCATCTGTCTCAATAACCTGTGTGTGTGTGTGTGTATGTGTCTTAATTGCCTGCCTAGCCCTGTCTGGTCATGCTCTTAAACTTCACCACATTTGTGTCACAGTTAAACAGTTTTACTGGACACACACACACACACACACACACACACACCTTCAATGTGTGTGTGTGTGTGTGTGTGTGTGTGTGTGTGTGGTCCCTGCTGCCAAATTCACCATAATCTTATATCTGATTTGACAATGATCCAAAAAGTGTTTTATCAGATTACTGCTCTGTTCACACACTCTTGACACGCACACACACACACACACACAGTCAGCAGATTAGAGCTATAAATCATTCGGGTTTTACAAATCAAAATGGCTATAGTTTTAAAAGCTTTACATGTGAAAATATTCAGCTTCATAACTCAAACGTGCGTCAAGTAAATCATAAAAACATGAAAAAAACAATTCCACGTTTTAATGTAAGATTCTTTAAACAGGAGCTCATTAGCATTTTGGGTTCATTTGTCTGATATTTCATCTTTTTTGTCTGTTCTAACTAAATGATAATAAAATATAAACAGTATGTTCAGCTAATATAGCTGCAGTTACAGTTCAGTGACTAGCCATGCTAACCCGAGACGTGCTAGCAGCCTTTACACCTCATCAGTTTAGCTTTAATTAGCGCCGATTTGAAGCAGCTCATTAGCTTTTTTATTATTTTGGCTCACACGACAGCTCCTGCATTGTCTGATTAGGGAATATCAATTAATAAAATAAAAACTGAATGGCTGTGAGCCACTTGGCTCCATCGACCTGTGGAGAAAATGTAGTCTTATTGCAGTAACTTTACAGTTTGAGTTCTTTCCAACAAGCAAAAACATGTGGGTGATTCCACGAGTGCAGACCATTTAACCATTCTCACTCTTAAAAATTAAACACCTTTAAATCTTTATTTCAACGCTGAATATAAGAAAGCCTGGTTCCATGGCTGCATTTTGCTCTTAAATCAGTAACATGGTTAGCATAGAATTAGCAAATACACAAAATACACAAAGCATGGCTAACTAGCTTTCATGCTAATGGCATGAGGACGTTCTAAAGATTTACATAAACATTTTTAATTAATAAGTTACTAATTTGCTTACAGAGTTGGACTTTCAAAGTGGCTCATCAGTTAATATCACTGAAAATAAAGAATAAAGAATGAGAGAACTTCTTCTTCTTCTACTTCTTCTTCTTCTCATGATCTTCAGGAAATTCAGATGATGCAACTTCCTGTTGAACATGTGACTTGTGAGTGAATGAACTAATATTGTATAGTTTTCATCACCTCGAGTGGAAGACTCGTGGAGAACGGCGTTTCAAGCACAGGATGTGAGAAGCATTCACACCGTAATGTAAAAATACTCGTAATATTGATAATAATCATTTCTGAAGTAGTTTAATGATCGTACGTGAAGGTAAAGTGGAGTTACAGTCGACTAGTCTGAGCAGAAATGTGGTGTTGTAAGTGCTGTAGATTTTAAGCGAAACATAAACACAGGTTGTAGTGAAGGAAACTTTATCTGTGTTTAAAATGTCTTTTATATTTACTTCACATACATATTTACTGTAAATCTAATAACAACGAGACACAAATAGCATCTCGGTTGTGGAATCTATACTTCTGAAGCATTCAAAAAAACATATACGCTGATCAGTAATAGCATTAAAACCACTGACAGGTGACGTGAATGACATTGATTATGTCGTTACAGTGGCACCTGTCGAGGTGTGAGATATATTACACACCGAGTGAACAGTCAGTTCTCGAAGTTGCTTCTCGAATGCTCCCTGCTACATTCATGTGGATGTCACTTTGACACGTACCACCTACCTAAACATTGCTGCAGACCGAGTTACACCCCTTCATGGAAACAGTATTTCCTAATGGCAGTGAGGTCTTTCAGCAGGTTAATGCTCCCTGACACACTGCAAAAATTGTTCAGGAACGGTTCGAGGAACATGACAAAGAGTTCAAGGTGTTGACTTGGCCTCCAAATTCCCCAGATCTCAATCCGATCGAGCATCTGTGGAACGTGCTGGACAAACAAGTCTGATCCATGGAGGCCCCACCTCACAACTTACAGGACTTAAAGCATCTGCTGCTAACGTCTTGGTGCCAGATACCACACACACCTTCAGAGGTCTTGTGGAGTCCATGCCTCGACAAGTCAGAGCTGTTTTGGTGGCACAGGAGGGAATTACACAATATTAGGCAGGTGGTTTTAACGTTATTGCTGATCTGTGTAAAAATCAAAATGGCAGCTTACAGTTTCGAACTATAAACTGTAAATCCAGCTCTCAGAAATACAGATTGTACGTAAATTCCTTGAAAGATGAAGCGTTCGTGACTCTCTGAAGACCGTAGCTCAAAATTCTAATGTTCAGGTTTTATAGCAGAGAACTTTTAAACTGGCTGCTTTATAAGTCTATAAATTCTTGAACTTTTATTTTTGAAAGTAAGTATTTAAAATATAAATCTAAATTCTTCCATTTTTAAATTATCTTACAACTTTAAAAGTAATATTCTTTGAAATATAAAATATGATTTAAAGTTTTTTATTAAACCTATTTTCTATTTATGCTGTAATAGTCAAAATTCTAATGTTTGAACTTTATAGATGAGAATTTTTAAAGTTTGAGGTTTGACCTTTCGAGTTTTTGAAGCTTACAAAAGCCTTTGAATTAGTTTTTTGCATATATTTAAATTATAGACACGTCACGTTAAATATATATTTTTTCTGTTGTGTATTTAATAAAGGGACGTTTTTGCCTTGCGTGTTTTGAACTTGCTTGGGGTGAGATTTGTGTTTAAAATCATATAATTCAAAATTACAGGTTACAGTTTTGAGATGTAAAATAAAAACCCCACAGAACTCTAAATCCAGCTTGCGTTACAGATTGCACGCAAATTAGGCGGAAGATGAAACGTTAGCGACTGGAAAAAAAAAGCTGACTCGCTCACTAGACACCACATTGTCTGTTTTTTGTCAGATTGAATAAAAGTGGTTTCATCTGTTCCATTTAAAAAAAAAAAAAGATTATGTAATATAATATATGTTCAGCTATTTTAACTCCATTTAGCGATGCTAACATGACACACACTTTTTTTTTTAACACCATATCACTTTAGCTTTAATTAGCAATGATTTAATGGAGATTATTACCTCCTCTCTCTCTCTCTCTTTCTCTCTCTCTCTCTCTCTCTCTGTTCCAGCTCCTAAAAGATGAGATGATATAACTCCTGTTACATTTCAGTGCCACTTGCACACAGCGGTTCCTCTCACTCATTTTTCACATTGTCACATTAGCAGTGATAAATGACGAGCGCGCTCGCTAGCTGTTTGGCTAGCATCTCCGTGTCTGACTGGGGAGCATCAGATTCGACTTTTTTCAAGGTTTAAACAAAGAAGTTTACATTTTCATTTGTTCCTAAATTGTGTCATCGGCAGTATATTCAGCTAATATAACTCCTGGGACAATTCAGTGACTAGCGATGCTAACCAGAGACCTGCTAGCATCTTCTAGCTCTTATCACTTGAACGCTAATTAGTGAAGACATGAAGGAGCTCAGTAGCTTTTTTTTGCTTCCTGTATTCTCTCATTAGGGAATATTAAAGGAGCTTTTATTGTTAGAGAGATAATAAAGACGTATGGCTGGGATTTTAGTGTCTCTGAGACACCTGCCTCAATCAGCCTGAGGAGAAAGTTTAGTGATTTGTGTTTTATTCTCGAGCCAAGTCCAGATTTTCAGCCCGTCAGAGCTACTCTTTAATTAGCGATGATTTAAAGGATCCTAGGAGGATTTTTTTGGGAGGTTTCTGTTTGGTTCTGTGATTTTTAGTCGATTTCTTCTCCAGACAGACGTCATTTACTGAAAATACAGATTTCATTTACAGAAAAGTCACGTGTAGAATGTATACCTGTTGGTTTTTTTGAAACCTTAGCTTAGGGCATGGTTTTTTTAATTGCTTAATATGATTCATTTTTTCACACCATCTTTTCAAATGATTCATTTTGCACTATTCTTTAATGATTCATTTTAAAATCGTTTTTTTCCCTCATTTATTTCCACATGTGACTATTTTTAAGTGATTCGTTTATTTTCACCTGATATTTTTTGTTAAGTGATTCATTTATCTGTCACGCGATTTATTTAAATGATTTTCTTTTCTATTTTAACGTGTGATTTTCTTTCTAATTATTAATTTATTCCCACATGGGATTTTTTTCACATGATTCCTTTATTTTCATATATGATTTTTTTTAATGAACAATTCATTTATTTTAAACACTTGATTTATTTTCATATTATTTTTTTTTTCCCCAAACAATTTTTTTTTGTTCAAATTCAATTCAATTTTATTCATATAGCACTTTTAACAGTGGACATCATCACAAAGCAGCTTTACAGAAATATATAAATTCCAGATAGAAATTTTAAATTAATAAATTTATCCCTAATGACTGAGTCAGAGGCGACGCTGGCAAACGATTTTATTCACAATTCATTTATATTCGTGTGGATTTTTTTTTGCGTGTTTCATTTTTCACATATTTTCTCTCATGACAAATTTATTTTCACACATTATCATGTATTATTCACGTGATGTCACCTGATGTCACATGAATGTCACGTGTCGTTTCAGGGCATAACATATGAAATGGGTGCGATTTTTCCGTAACAGTTATTACTCTTTACTCAGAGTGATTAGCACAGATGATGACGTGTTTATTAACGATTATTATAATTAAAGTCATGAAGCCAGATTTTAGCAGATTTTAGTTTTGCCGCAGATTGAATAAAAAATGTAAAAAAAATGGAGCAATAAAATCAAACCCAAGCCGCGTTTCAGTTATAAGGTGCTGTGACCTTTCCCTGTTCTCCGGGTGATAGTGAAGTGTGATGTGTCTGTATAAAAGTGGGCGTGGCCTGATTAGAGGAGGATTAAGTGTAATATCAGGGGTGTGTGTGTGTGTGTGTGTGTGTGAATGAATCCATCATGGCTTTATAACTTAAATATCCATTAGTGTGATCTCTGAACTGCAGACGGGATCATTTAGAGGATTTATCACAATGATACGACATTTCAGGTGTTTAATTTACAAATCCGTGGCGACTCTGGTCCAGTCGGCGTCGTACAGAATAATAATGATGAAACCGCTGTAGGAGAATTTCAGCCCCAAAACCACTCACACGGCTAAAACTGAAAACACCCTGAGACTTATTCACCTCTGTGTACGTGTCTACAATGACCTAAACTTGTTTTATGTACATTATTTGTAAAATATTGATGTTCTTAAAATAAAGAAATAGTTTTTCCAAGTAATATTGTGAAACATAAATCTCCACAATTCTACCAATTTAGTATTGAGTAATAGAATAAAAACTAAAATTAATGAGTGAACAAAAGAATAACATTTAATTCTCAACAATAATAATAATAATAATAATATTAACTAATTTATAGTGACTAATTGTCAATAAAATACTACTACTACTAATAATAATAATGAATTTATAGTGAGTATTTAATTTTTTAAGTAATAATTCCCGCATTACTGCTCATTAGCTCATTAGACTCATTAGCAGTCTAAATAAAATCAAATAAAATAAGAAATAAAGGAAAATATCCGCAGCACATCATTTTATACACTTTATTTATTTTTTTATTACAAATTTTATTTTATCCTTTTTTTCTTTCAAACTCCAAACCCAATATTTTATCTTTTTATTTGCTCTTATTATTGTTTTTTCTCATGTTGTTTTTTAATTATTTATATTTATATTTTTTGTGTTTGGCTTCATTTTTATTTTTATTTTTTCACTTTTTAAGTTGATTTGTTTATCGTATTTTTTTGTTTTTACAAGTTTTAAGTTTTAAAAATTGTTCAATTATTATTAGTATTATTATAAATCCTAATATGAATATATATTATTACTTATTAACCAAACGGTCAGTATAATTATTTAATTATTTACATTTAATTATTTACTAATAGCATCAAAAAAAAAAAAAAAATCATGAATGACCAGAATAATTATTAAAATAATTAATGGCATTAAATTAAGTAATTTTATTAAATAAAAAATTATATATATAATAATATGTAAAATAAAAATGACTAAAATATTATATAATATTTAAATAATATATTATATAAAAAATTCATTATTAATAATTGATGAAGAATAATAAAATTAGAATATTGTTTTAGTAATTAAACCATCAATTCTGGGACCCTCTGTTCATCTAATATGACGTTTTTTAGTCTTAAACAAAAAAAAAACGTGAAAGCGTCTGAGTTTGTGTGTAAAACACTAACAGTTTTCTGAGAGATTAGAGGACGGAGGCTCAGTGCGGTCTGTTCTGAGGCGATTAGCTGATCCTCCTCTCTACAGTGCTGTGAAAATGATCTCATTTCTCTAATAACGGCTCATTATTCCATTCCAGTAGCCAAAGTGCTCTCAGCTCACACATCCCATCACATATCAGCTCGTCCTCCCATTACCCATAATGCATTTCCACACCAGGGTCAGCTCAGCTTATAAGGCGGATTGAATTAGCCTAATCATTTAACCGAGACTCGACTTTTTTTTGTTTTTTTGTAGCTCGCTTAGTTAAAATGTCTGTATTTATTCCACATCGATTCAATCACAAAGATTCCCAAAGTGCTGCTCTGCTAATACAATCGCATTTCACCAAACCCTATTAAACAGCATTGCTAAGTAGCTTTTCATTGCACATTTAATATAAGAAATTTGGTAATGAAGAAAGCCACACTGGAGTGTGAGGTGCGTGTGGATGAAGTGTGTGAATGCGAGGTGAGTGCATGTTGTGTAGCGTTATTAAAGTTAACAGAGCTGTGTTAATGCAGTGATACACTGCAGCTCTGTCAGTTTACACATCACTTCATATTCCTGATTCTGGAAGATTGTCTAACATCCATCCAAGCTAATTAACACACTGAGTTAGGCTTGTGCCGTATTGATTTTTCTTTCTCTGCTCGCCATTTTCCAATAAAAAAAAATCAAGATCAATTATTTAATCATCCAGAACCAGCAGGCTAAAGAAGAGACGCGCAAACGAACATTTCTACTATTTCTGGCTTTATTTCACACGTTTTCTTTTTTTTAAATTTAAAAATATTAAAAAATTTAAAAATAAATTAAAAAAATAAATATTTTTTTCCCCCAAAGGATGAAAATATTTCCACATCTGACTCTTTTAGGTGATTAATTTATTTTCATGTGTTTTTTTTTTTTTTTAATGATTAATTTATTTGACACGATTTATTCAAATGATTCATTTTCTTTTATATTTTAAGGTGTGATTTTTTTCAAATTATTAATTTATTTCCACATGGGATTTTTTTCACATGATTTATTTATTTTCTTACGTGAATTAAAAAAAAAAATTAAACAATTCATTTATTTTAAACGCTTAATCTATTTTCACATTATTTTTCCCCCAAACGATTCTTTTAATTTCAGATGATTTTTTCACGTGATTCATTTATATTGAGGTGGATTTTTTTCCCCTCATGTTTCATTTTTTTTAACATATTTTCTCTCATGACAAATTTATTTTCAGCAGGTTGGTGATTAGTGATTTGTCTCCCTGGAAGTAATCACTTTAAATACACAGAATGTAGGATCAGGAAAACATTGCTCAGAAGTGCAGAAATACACACACACAGCTTCACACAGCAGCACTGCAGATAAACTGTTACAGTGTACAGTGTATATAAAGCCTATCCAGGTGTGTGTATATCATATATAAATACACACACACACACATATATATATAAACACACACATATATACACATATGCATATAAATACACACAGAAACATATATAAACATACACACATATATAAATACACTCAAACACATATAAACACACACATATATAAATACACACACACATAAATACACTCAAACACATATATAAACACGCACACACGTATATATAAATACACTCAAACACATATAAACACACACATATATAAATACACACACACACACACACACACACACACATAAATACACTCAAACACATATATAAACACGCACACACGTATATATAAATACACTCAAACGCATAAATACACACACACACATAAATACATTCAAACACATATATAAACACACACATATATAAATACACACACACACACACACACACACACACACACACATAAATACACTCAAACACATATAAACACACACATATATAAATACACACACACACATAAATACACTCAAACGCATATATAAACACACACACATATATAAATACACACACACACACATATGCATATAAATACACACAAACACATATAAACACACACACGTCTATATAAATACACTCAAACATATAAATATACACACACACACACACACACACACACATAAATACACACACATATATAAATACACACACACACACACACATAAATACACACAAACACATATAAACACACACACATATATATAAATACACTCAAACGCATAAATACACACACACATAAATACATTCAAACACATATATAAACACACACATACACATATATATAAACACATACACATATATAAACACACACACACACACATATATATATATATATAAACACATACACATATATAAACACACACACACATATAAATACACACACACTTTTGTACAGAACTAAAGCTATAATTGAAGAAAAAAATCAGTAAAACTGATGCATTATAATGGAGCAGTGAATGATTGACACTTCATAAGCGCCGCTGCTTTAAATGAGCGCATCATCAGAAAGTGACGGAAATCTCCAGAACTGCAGGCTACAGCGTGTAAAAGAGCCATAAAGCCGTAAAGAACGTTTATGTCATTGACCTGCACTTCTTCCCTTTTACGGTCTTCGTCTGGCTGGAAGATGAAACAATCCATCAAAACTACTGGAACACCGTCAGCGAGAACGCTGAGCGCCGGTGCTTAAGATTCACTGCGCTTCTAATCTTATCATAAATCACCGTCATTTATAATATTGTAATTGAGTAATCATTCTTCATAAGCCTCTCTATAAACATTAACAATGCTCCATGAAGATCCAGTGTTTTGTAATAAAGTCCTTGGTGTGTGAACAGGTTGTAACTGTCACCAAGTTCTCCTGATCATTTCCTGTTTCTTTCTTTTTTTACTTCCTGTTTTCGCCTGAATATTGTTTCTTGAAGTTAGTTTTGTTATTGTCTCGTCAGGTTGTGTAGATATTGTATAATTTTTATTTTTAGGTGTTATTTATATTTACAGTGATTACGGATCCGTGCTCTCCTCTCAATGTTTGCACGTTTTCACGTTTTTCTGCCGTTTCCTTGCTTTACTAGTTTCCACTTTCTGGTTTATTTTTCTCCTGCTTTTCTGGTGTCTGGTTTCTAGTTACAGTCTTTTATTCTCCTGGTCCCCCTTTTAACTGTTCCACTTTTTGGTTCTTCTGGTTTTTATGGTTTCTTCGGACACTTTGAAACCAGTCAGTCTGTTTGTAGAGTCTGAATCATTTGGTTTCGCGTTGCACGTAATTAAACAACCCAAAAAAAACAAAAAACATTGTTGGCTGAGGTCAGTGTAGAAGTTGTAAAACTGCTTCATTTATTGGTCAGAAATACAGTAGCAGAAATAGAAATCTTTATGACGTGCGAGTAAAAAATCACAAAAATCACCTCAGCATGGAGAACACGGAGCTGGAGCTAAATAAATGATTAGATCATTATATACACAACGAGTAGAAAACATTTTGAGTTTTATTTTTGTTTGTTAAATTTCCAGACCAGGTGGCATTTCTGCAGCACTACAGCTCTGTGCTTTGACTCAGTTTATCAGCTCATCTCCAGTAATAATGCTACAACCCCAAACACACGGCATGTTTGAGTCACTTCCTGAGGTCGAGTCGATTCCGATTCGATCGCTTTCTCACTAGAGTTCACATGGAAGCGGCGCGAGACCGCCAGTCTCAGGCCCGAGTGTGATCGCTCCTGATTCCTCAGTGAGGAAGAGAACACACCAGGGTTGTGTTTAAACACACTAAACCCTGCGTATACAAAAACACTCTAAGATGCACATTACTCTTCCTGTTGTTAGTTGTGGTTTCAGCTTGTGGTTCTGCAGCTTCCTGTTTTTACTCTGTCGCTCTTCCACTCTCTGGTTCTTGTACTGTTCTAGTCTCCATGTTTCTGCCTCAGTTCACTGTATCTGGCTGCTGGTTGCTGGTTCTCCTGCTTTCCTTGTGTAGTTTGCACTTTCTTGCTGGTTTTCAGTTTGCAGTCTCTGGTTCTCCTGCACTGCTTTCCATGAAGCAGTTTTTTAACCTCTCTTACTACCCCTCGAGTTCAGTGTGTGCTTCTCCTGTCTTTTGTTTTGTTCTTGTAATTTCTCCTTGTCTCCAGTCCTGGCATGGTTTTGACGTCTGATTGTGTTTTTGAATTCTCCCCTGTGTATAATGTGTGTTTTGGCAATAGCTTTTGGAAGGGCTTTAATAAAGAGACTCAATAAATCCTCCTCAGGGCAGGTGTGTGTGTGTGTGTGTGTGTGTGTGTGTGTGTGTTTGTGCACAAGTGGATGTGGAAATAAGAGCTGACAGGAATGAAGTGCCATTTTCGCGTTTACCTTGTTACTCTCAACAAACAGAGTAACACTATATATATACACACACACACACACACACACACACACACACACACTGTATATATACAGTACTGTGGAAAAGTCTTAGTCACTCTGTTTTTTTAGTACAAACTTTTTAGTCAGTACAAAACCATTTTAGATTCCAAACATTAGTTTTCCAGCACAAAATGAAATGTTACAGAAAAATGTTTGTATGTCAGTAAAGAAAGCAGCAGATTCCATAAGAGACACTTTTCAGATAAAAACATAATGAAGGCTGCTGGGTTTCGCTGCAGAAATAAGAAGCGAGTCGACAGTCAAAGTCTCCAGAAGAACTGTGGCTGCTTCTGCAAGATGCTCAGTAACACTTCCAGCTCATTTCCTTATAAAACTGCACACACTGCACCTCAGATACTGCTTTATTTTAAAGTAAAGGATCGTCACACCAGATATTGACTTTCTTTCACCAGATATAATAAATTTCATTTATTACTGTTTACTGCTCTGTATAGGATTTTTTTTAATGTAGAAACATTGAATTTCATTATTTTCGAAGTCAGCTTTACTCTACAGCAATCTGCATTTCTTTGTATGTGCCTAAGACTTTACACAGTACTGTATATAAACTGTATATAAACACTGTAGAAACTGTAAGTTAGTAATTTAAGACTATGCATAACAGTGAATATAATGTTTAGTCAGTGTGTGTGTGTGTGTGTGTGTGTGTGTGTGTGTGTAATTACCAAGGTGTTACTACCTTTAATTTCATTACTTTTGAAGGCAGCTTTGCTCTACAGCACTTCTTTGCATGTGCCTAAGACTATATATGTATGTACGTATGTATCTATCTATCTATCTATCTATCTACACTATATTACCAAAAGTATTCGGTCACCCATCCAAATGATCAGAATCAGGTGTCCTAATCACTTGGCCTGGCCACAGGTGTATAAAATCAAGCACTTAGGCATGCAGACTGTTTTTACAAACATTTGTGAAAGAATCGGCCGCTCTCAGGAGCTCAGTGAATTCCAGCGTGGAACTGTCATAGGATGCCACCTGTGCGACAAATCCAGTTGTGAAATTTCCTCGCTCCTAAATATTCCACAGTCAACTGTCAGCTTTATCATAACAAAATGGAAGAGTTTGGGAACAACAGCAACTCAGCCATGAAGTGGTAGGCCACGTAAACTGACGGAGAGGGGTCAGCGGATGCTGAAGCGCATAGTGCAAAGAGGTCGTCGACTTTCTTCACAGTCAATTGCTACAGAGCTCCAAACTTTATGTGACCTTCAGATTAGCCCAAGTACAGTACGCAGAGAGCTTCATGGAATGGGTTTCCATGGCCGAGCAGCTGCATCCAAGCCACACATCACCAAGTGCAATGCAAAGCGTCGGATGCAGTGGTGTAAAGCACGCCGCCACTGGACTCTAGAGCAGTGGAGACGCGTTCTCTGGAGTGATGAATCACGCTTTTCCATCTGGCAATCTGATGGACGAGTCTGGGTTTGGAGGTTGCCAGGAGAACGGTACATTTCAGACTGCATTGTGCCGAGTGTGAAATTTGGTGGAGGAGGAACTATGGTGTGGGGTTGTTTTTCAGGAGTTGGGCTTGGCCCCTTAGTTCCAGTGAAAGGAACTTTGAATGCTTCAGGATACCAGAACATTTTGGACAATTCCATGCTCCCAACCTTGTGGGAACAGTTTGGAGCGGGCCCCTTCCTCTTTCAACATGACTGTGCACCATTGCACAAAGCAAGGTCCATAAAGACATGGATGACAGAGTCTGGTGTAGATGAACTTGACTGGCCTGCACAGAGTCCTGACCTGAACCCGATAGAACACCTTTGGGATGAATTAGAGCGGAGACTGAGAGCCAGGCCTTCTCGACCAACATCAGTGTGTGACCTCACCAATGCGCTTTTGGAAGAATGGTCAAAAATTCCTATAAACACACTCCTCAACCTTGTGGACAGTCTTCCCAGAAGAGATGACGCTGTAATAGCTGCAAAAGGTGGACCGACATCATATTGAACCCTATGGGTTAGGAATGGGATGGCAGTTAAGTTCATATGTGAGTCAAGGCAGGTGACCGAATACTTTTGGTAATATAGTGTATCTATATATATATATATATATATATATATATATATATATATATATATATATATATATTTGTGTGCATATAGTATAAATTTAATTAAAATAAATGGAATTAAAAGCAGATGGATGTTCATTAGACAAATGCCTGTTAAAAGAATTGCATTTTCCCCAATAATTCCAGTAAAATTAAATAATATAATAATAATAAATGTATCATTTTTAGCCAAAGGAGGTATTTGAGCCGTCATGACTAATGGTGCGCTTTGGCTACACTTGTCAGATTATATTTATGAAATCTCTCTGAAAATCACCAGTGATTAAAATCTGCAGTCGGTGCTCGCGGCCGTCCTGTCAGACTTTACATGTTCGGATAAATCACACGTGCTTATTCACGTCTAAAAGCACCTCGGCGTCCATCAGTCACCCTAGCTTGGACAAAACAAAAATCCATTTAGTCTAAAAGAACTTCTTTTGTGCAGTAAGACATTTATAAATGTGCAGTTATAACATTTTATAATGAATTCTGCATTCTGATTGGTCAGAAGGTGTTGATTAGTTTTCTATAACAGCAGCTCTGACAGTAGCGCAGGTTTATATCAATGCGCTCGTTCTAATACGTTATTGTTTCCATAGTAACAGCTCATTCACTGGGACTCGTACTGCTGTAAGGAGATGTTTATGTAACATTGATGGAAGGAGTCTCCAGTGTCAGGGCTTTGTAACAGTCAGAGGTAAAGCTGTAACAGGACAGAGGAGTTTACGCTTTGTGGTTTCTCTGTAACATGAGAAACTTTTTTTTTGTCTTATTAACTTGAAGAGAGAGAAAGAAAGAGAAGCTGGTGAGGGAACGATTGTTTATAGCTGCTATAACGTAAGTGAGAACAGGAACTAACTTGTTTCGCAGCCGTTAACAGTAACTAATAATGGATAAAAAGAGTGACGTGTCATTCTTTAATAAATAAATGCAATCGTTGGTAAATTGTTGTGTTATAAGAGGAATGAAACATCTCAGGAAGCTCTGCTCTCCTGGATCCTGGGGTTTGATGTGAAGGCAGAGTGACAGTGATTGCTCTTTTCCTCCTTGAGGCAGAAGGCGTCAGCGTCTGAAATCAGATGGACGTCTTCCTTTTTGTCTTTCTGTGTATTCTTCAAGGTTTAAACCTTTTAGTTTTTAGTTTCAGCCCCCACATCATGGAGCTTTTATGATTTAGAACATGTAGAACATGAATCACTCAGGACTGCGAATAATCACACTCCTTTTCGTGTTAGCATTACAACTAAATCTCTGTGCTGAATTCGGTTACGCTTCTAACAGAGGAAAAAGTGTTTATTCCTCTTATACCACAGCAGTTTACCTACAACTACAATTCTTCATTTAATTAATCAATACTTTTTATCCATTTATAGGTACATTTAAAATAGGTCCAGGAAAAAATTAGTTCCTGTTCTCACTTATGTTATAGCAGCTATAAACAGTCGTTCCCTCAACAGCTTCTCTTTCTTTCTCTCTCTTCAAGTTAATAAGACAAAAAAAACGCAGCTTGTCATGTTACTGAGAAACCACAAAGCGTAAACTCCTCTGTCCTGAAGATGTCGGAAAACTTAGTTACAGCTTTACCTCTGACTGTTACAAAGTGCTGACACTGGAGACTCCTTCCATCAATGTTACATAAACATCTCCTTACAGAAAACTTCACCATATCAATGAGTTTTTTTTTTTATGAATCAGTTCATGTGGAGCGTCCACTGTGCAAGTCCCTGTGAATGAGCTGTTACCATAGAAACAATAATGTATTAGAACGAGCGCATTAATATAAATCTGCACTACTGTCAGAGCTGCAGTTATAGCAAATTAATCAACACCTTCTGATCAATCAGCACCAGAATTCAACAGTTCTTTCTGTTTTGCTGAACTCACACAATAATTGCTTGGTAATAGGATGAAGTGTTTGAAATGGGTGCTAAATTGTGTTTTCATCTCACCTGTTTAATTCTTCCATCCCTCCGTCCCGCTCCATTTTCCTCTCAATTTGCTCTGTGCATCTGAGAAATGAGCTATCGGATTAACTTAGCATCATTAGCACACAGGCGCTCATCGCACAATACTCCAAATTAGCTCTATTACTTATATAATGGTCCTTTCTCTCTCTCTCTTTCTCTCTCTCTCTCTTTGAGGGGATTAACTTAACGAGTGTGATGTTCTGATGTTCAGGCTACTCCGCTAATTACTCCTATAGAGTTTTCCCCCGCTATGAGACGACAAAGATTGTCCTTCTCTGACTGACTGCTTTATTCTGGCTAATTAACTGTGCAGTATTCTGCTAAATAATTAGCCATACGCTAGTATGGTGGTTAACACACGAGGCTACATGACTGTACAGGGGAATTTCTCAGAATAAATACACTAAACAATTAATATCCTGTAAATACATATAAAATTAGCACATAGTGTTAACTTCAACCTGTGTCCTTTTTCATATTAGCCTTAAATGACCACTAGGTGTTAGCATTTAGCATTCATGTTTAGCATTATTTTACACTTAGCTCTGAAGGTCAGATCTGGGTTAAGTTTAGAGTTTATTCTTGTTGAAAATGCTATGCTACCTAGCATTCAGAGCTATCACTTGGAGCCTTTATTAGCATTAAATGTCACTTAGGCGTTTATTCACTAGCTTTATTCACCTTTAAAAAGTGTTCAGGCTACTCGCTGAGGTAAGTTTCGACCTAAACTCCTGCCTCATGTACAGTAATCTAGTCTACTGTGTTTTGTACCTTTTAGCATTTGCACTTCGAGTTAACTTCATATCCAGTGTCCTTTATCGTCATTCAACAACAACACCTAGTTAAGAGGTTTAAAGTGTTTAAATGATAAAAAAGTGTTAAATACTTAAAAACTGACTTAATTAGCATGCCTTAATCTTCATTAGTGTTACAGGACACCATTAAATGATAAGTGTATATATTTTATCTTATTTCATCCCGTACCTTCATGTAGCCATTATACTTTTAGAATTCACACCTAGCATTAATTTATGCTTAGCACTAAATCTAAAACTGTTAGCTTAAAGGTAACCAGATGTTTTACTGCAATTAGGAAATTAGCATTTGCCATGGCGTAGAACGTTAGTCTTCTTTAGCCGTGAATGAGGCCTAGACATTGTACTTTTATGCTGCTTTAGCCTGCAGGACATATGCGCTGTCCACTTCCTTCACATTTAGCGCTAAATGTTGTGTGATTCTGGGGATAATCAGAGATTTTAATGGAATTTGAAAAAGTAAACAATTTAGCTTTTACTCTTCTTGAATCTGTTAAATGGTAAAAACATCAGTGGCTAACACTACTAACACTAAGCTACTAAAAAGATTAAACTTTTAGCGTGCCTTAATCTTCATTAGCATTACAGGACACCTACGATGGTAAATGTTGAGTTATTTATCTTATTGTTGTACTTTTAGTATTCATAATTATCGTTAACTTTAGTCTTTAACAGGTTATATAGTTAGCATCATTATCGTCAGGCTAAATGTTGAGTAAAAGTGTGTGTGTGTGTGTGTGTGTGTGTGTGTGTTAGCGTGTGTGGCTCAGTGTCAGCGCAGGCTGTCTCTGGAACGAGGCCATCTTTAATAAAAGTTTAATAAAGTCCCAGCAGTGTTCCGATACGAGGAACAGTGAGATGGATTTTATAAACCCTTTGCCCTTTTCCTCTCAGTGAAGGATGTCGCTGACGCACACTTCAGTCTCCGAGCAGAAACGTTACGTTTACTCGTGTGCTCGGAGAGAAAGGCCAGAGACCTGACGCTCGAGGTTCTGCACCAGTGACCAGCAGGTTGTGAGGTCAAATCTCGGAACTCAGAGTTATTATAGTTTTTAACTTTTTATTTTCTCATTTTCCATCTCTCTCTCTCTCTCTCTCTCTCTCTCTCTCTCTCAGATTCTCTTTCTCTTTCTCTCTCTCTTTGTCTCTCTCTCCCTCTGTCTTTATTTTTTTCTCGCTGCCTGTCTTTCCATTTGTTCTTCTGACTGTCTCTTTCACTGCCTATCTCTCTGTTTTCTCTCTCTCTCTCTCTGTCAGAGTGTCTGCTGGGAGCATATTGAGTGTGAGCATGAGTGTGTTGCTCTATTGTTGATAGAGCATTTAATATCTTGCTTTATAAGCAAGTGATAGAGGAAGGTTTCCGGGCTTCAGCAGCAGTATTTCTCTGGGGAGCATGGCAACCCAGGGTACTAAAGTGTTTGACTCACTAATGTGGCGCCAGGAAGTTAACGTGGTGAGCGGCGCTGATGTGGAGGACTGGTGTGTGTGTCCCCTGGCTGCGGGGAAAGTGGTTGGGCATGAGAATGTTCTAGCGGCATCCAGAATGAATAGTGCGGTGGTTCTGTTTCTGAACACCGTGGAAAGGGTGATCGAGTTGGTTGAAAAGGGTATTGTAATCAGTGGATCACTTACCAGTGTGCTTCCTCTCTCCACTCCTTCCAAAAAAGTGATGATGTCAAACATCCCTCCTTTCATTAAAGATGAGACATTAGCTAGAGCGCTCTCACGCTATGGAAGACTCGTTTCTCTGATTAAAAAGATTACAATCGGGAGTAAATCTGATCTGGTCAAGCATGTGAGGTCTCACATACATCATCCTGAACAATAGTACACTGTCAGTGTCACAAGGGAATTGGCTCAGTCATTGAAAAAAGTAGAAAATGAAATTGCAGGCCTTCAGTCTCTGGCACAGTCAACAGGTGACCAAAATCACATTCAGACCCTCACAGCTAAAAGGAAAAACTATCAGACCTCCTAGATTTTAAGGTACAAGGGGCACTAGTAAGATCACGCTTCCAGAATGTGGACCAAATGGATGCACTTTCTAAGTTTTTTTAGCCTCGGGAAAAAGAATGGACAGAAACGTTTTATCTACAACCTGCGCTCTGAAACTGGAGACATTTTATCTGAGCCAGTTGAAATATGTCAAAGAGCAGTCAGTTTTTATGAAAAGCTTTATACCTGTGAATATAAAGAGGACAAGGAAACAGAGCAGACCTTCCTAGGAGGATTGCCTAAGCTTTCACAAGATGTAGATGCAGCACTCAGTGGGGATATAACCATAGAAGAGCTGCAAAAAGCCCTACAGAGCGTGGACTGTGGTAAAGCACCCCGTATAGATGGACTGTTTAATAGCAGAATTTTATAAGCCTTTCTGGGCTGCCATGGGGGGTGGACTTGCTGGAAGCCCTTAACAATAGTGTAACCAGAGGGTTGCTACCTTGTCTAGGATGTAATCTAGGAGGTCAGTTCTCACACTGTCGCCAAAAAAGGAGATCTCACTGATATAAAAAAACTGGAGACCTGTGTCTTTATTATGCAGTGATTATAAACTGCTCTCTAAAGTTTTAGCTATTAGGCTGGGAAACGTTCTGGAGGAGGTTATTCACACTGATCAGACCTGCTGCGTACCTGGGAGGTCTATATTCGATAACTTTAGTTCGAGAGATTCTTGACATCTCAGAATTTGGGCTGAATATGGGATTGATCTCCATAGATCAGGAGAAAGCTTCTGACTGGCTGGAACACGATTGATGAACATGATCTGTGGAAAACTCTTAAAGCTTTTGGTTTTAGTTCTGATTTCATTGACAATATAAGAGTTTTATATTGTGACATTGAAAGTGTACTGAAGTTTAATGGCTGCTTATGCGCTCGTGTTAAAGTGTGTAGGAGAGGAAGGCAGGGGTGTGCTCTGTCTGGTATGCTCTATGCCTTGGCAGTAGAACCTGAATTAAAAGGGTTTTCAATCCCTGACTGTCAAAACACCTTCCATCTGTCAGCCTGTGCTGATGACATTGTGACAATGATTGATGAACAGAGAGATGTTGACCCATTACTTAATGTTTCTAAAGACTTTGAAATTAAATCCTCAGCTACAGCAAAAGTGAAGCCCTGTTAGTTGGGCAGTGGTCAGTTGATGTGCCAAAACTCCCAGGAGGACTGTTTTGGAAAAGAAGAAGGTTTTAAATATTTAGGAGTGTACCTGGGAGATGATCTAAATAAAAAAAATAAAAGGTTGCTTTGACAAATGGAAATGGCTGGTACCCAAAATGTCTTATAGGGGCGCACACTACTTATTAATAATCTAGTGGCATCCTCTCTTTGGAACAAAATAGCCTGCACTGATCCACACTGTAAGCAAAAATTCAGTCAATTTTATTGGACTTTTTTGGGATGAGCCACACTGGGTGCCACACAGTGTGCTATATTTACCTAAAGAAGAAGGTGGACAACGTCTTGTGCACCTACAGAGCAGAACCTCTGCCTTCCGTTTACAGTTTTTACAAAATTTTTTAACCATTTCAGTGTTTTTTAGTTGGAAAACTGTGACCACTGCTATTCTAAGAACTTTTGGAGACCTGAGACTTAAGCAGTCTCAATTCCTAGTGGATCCAAGAAGATTAAACCCCTCCAGACTACCTGCTTTTTATGACAATCTTTTTAAAGTGTGGAAACTGTTTAAGGTTCAAAGGGCCACAGTCATAGACTCTTTATACTGGCTGCTTTATAAAGGAGCCCCTGATTCATGGAGCACGCTTGGACATTGTAGGCCGTGCGTTCACTAGGACTGTCCTCATGTCTGGTCTCACCACTCTGGGACACCTGGTGGACCTGGCTGGGTCCAATCTTCAGAGCACTGATGGAGTAGCTGTGTGTCTGGGACCCAGATCTGTACAGAGTGTAGCACAACTACTCCAGATGTAGAACTCTCTCTTCTCACGTGAAGAAAAAGAAATGCTGGTGGAGTGCTGAAGAGGAATAGAGATGTCTGATGAAGAGGATCCTTTCCCAGAACTGACTCTGTGTCCAGACCTAGAGGGAAGCACTGGTCACTTTTTTAGAGTGTAAAAACATTATGAATATGGACTGCCATGTTGCCTCTGGTGAAAACCGTTATGAAGGATTTTAATAAGAGATTGCTCCATGGTAGAGCTGACACACCCTGGCACACTGTCCTCAGGCTGAGCGAGGATGAGCGACCACAATGGAGAGCACTCTATAAGCCTCCACTAACTAACAGAGCTGGAGATATGCAGTGGAGAATCCTGCACAGGATTATTGCTGTTAAAGCTTTTATCTCCATTCTGTGTCCAGAGACAGGCCATGAGTGTCCTTTTTGCCTCCAGAGGGAAACCATTTTCCATACTTTTATGCAGTGCTTCAGACTAAAACCTCTTTTTTTCCTTCTTGCAGACTGTCTTTTGTTGCTTTAACGAAAGATTCTCAGTGCAAACTGGGTGTAAAATATACACGGAGAAGGCAAGCTGAATGTCAGCTTTCAAACTTCCTTCTGGTCCAAGCAAAAATGGTCATTTATATTAGTAGGAAAAATAAAGTTGAACAAAAAGGAAGTCATAATTTAATATTGTGAATGAAAAAGTCCAGGATTTTATTTTTTTATTTTTTATTTTATAAGAAGACAGAAAACCTGATAACGTTTGAAAGAATTTGGTGCTATAGAGGAGCGTCATGTTGTCTTGTTGATGATGAACTTCATTTTGCACGTAACCTGTCCTAAAACATGATGTGGGTTCCTCTATTTTTTTTATAAATTAAAATATTATTTATTTACCTATCTATCTATCTATCTATCTATCTATCTATCTGTCTGTCTGTCTGTCTGTTTTTCATTTGTCTTCCTGTCTGTCTCTTTCTCTCTCTCTGTCTCTGCCTGACACTCTTTCTTTCTCTGTCTGTCTTTCTATCACTGTCCTTTTTTCCATTTGACTTTCTCTCTAACTCCCTGTCTCTGTTTGCCTGTCTTTCTCTCTCTGTCTTTCTTTCAGTCTTTCTGTCTATCTGTTTATAATAGTATAATCTGTTTATAATCACTCTCTCTCCTTTTGTTTACTATTTTTTTTACTTTTCCTCATCTCTCACTCTCTTTACTCTCCTTCATCCTGTCTGTCATCGCCTTTTCTTTGTCTCTGTCTGCCTGCTTCTCTCTTTCTCTCTCTCTCCTTTATTTTATGTCATGTTTTTTTAAAATCTTTTTTCTACCATTCTCCTAATCTGTATCACTATTTCTGTCTTCTGTGTTCTCTTTCCTCTCTCTTTATCCTCTCTCATTCATTCACTCTGAATGTCTCTCACTCTCTCCCCTTTCTGTCTCTACTGTAAAGATAAAACACTTCCTCTTCGTGAGTACTTTCCCAGGCAAGAGAATAGCTCTTTCTCTCTGTGTGTGTGTGTGTGTGTGTGTGTGTGTGTGTGTGTGCTTATTTTTTCCCACAATGACGGGAAGGCATGAAAATCCCATTTCACGTGACACACAGCTTTCACTTGACTCACACGAAACTTCATCTTCTCGCTAATGTGTGTACTCTGTAAGTTTCAGAGGAAAACTGTAAAGTTTTAAAGTGTGTGTGTGTGTGTGTGTGTGTGTGTGTGTCTGTGGTTTTGAAATGACACAGTGTTTATCAGTGCTGAGGTTTTCCTTGGCTTTAAATTTCCATTCTGTGAGTCACACAGGCACATACAGTACATGTGGGGTGCCAATACTTTTATATACCATCTGTATTTTCTTTCATAAAAACAAGTTGCTACAGTAATGACTAATGAACACATGATTGCATCATTACACACAGCTAGCTTAACATAACATTACTGAGGTGACAGGATTATTATAATCATCAAGTTCTTCTAAATCCATGTAATAATATAATTATACTGTAACTGCTAATCCTGGTTAAAGGTTTTTTAAACTGTTTGTACGTGTCGTAGTGGAATAAGACCCTGGGAATATAGAGTCGTGTCCTACTTCCTCAGCCTTCTCCCTAATGGACCAGTATCTGTGACAGTATTTATATTTCATGGTAACAGTGTTGAAGATGATGATGTTTAATTTGATTATCAGGACATGCTTGTTAGAGGTCAGGACAGCTTCAGCTCCAGCTCCTGCTGAGTTTGGCTCCGTTTCTGACGCGTCTTTTAATGTTTCTGCGGATTCCAGCAGTGTGTGTGTGTGTGTGTGTGTGTGTGTGTGTGTGTGGGTGTGTGTCAGCATCCAGTGGTATTCTGTTAGCCATCATGAAAACCAGCAGGAAGATGTTCAAGGTCAGAGGAATCCACAGTAATTAGCATGAAGAGAGAAAATGTTTGGAACGGGAGCGGTCAGATGAGTCGTGTAGCAGTCTCTGCTCGTTTATGTAGTTTTGAGTTTTTTGTTTTCCTTAATTTGCTGTCTCTCTCACTCTTTCTACCTGGTGATTTTGTCAGATAGGTCACATATGAGTCGTAATAATCGCTTAATATGAGATATGGCGTAAACAGGCACAATATTATTATCATAAACACTTTAAAAAATTGATCATTAAAAAAAGAAACAGGACTGAACATTTTTTTCCAAGACATAATTTTTTCTGTTTTTAATTGCAGTAAATAAAATGAAGTAATTGGTAATATAACATTATTATTATTTTTATATCTGTGTCTCTACAGGTCCAGTGATTATGGAACTACTTACACCAAACTCAACCTGATGCCTGGAACCACCATCATAGTCACGAATTTCTACATTTGCCCCAGTAATAAGAGGAAGGTAGGAATGCTACAGTGCACTGAAGTCACACACACACACACACACACACACACACTGACATTCTGTATCTGGCACCTACAGCATTTACTAATGAACATCAGCACAAAACAGTGGACACAGCAAAAAACAAGCCAAAAAACCAAAAAACATGCCAAAATTCAACACAAACCGTCCATCAGACACCGCATCAGACACCACTAAACTCCTTTAGCCCTAACATCCACCACCAAACACCTTTAACCCTAACATCCACCACCTAACACCTTTAGCCCTAACATCCACCACCAAACACCTTTAGCCCTAACATCCACCACCAAACTCCTTTAACCCTGACATCCACCACTAAACACCTTTAACTCTGACATTCACCACCAAACTCCTTTAACCCTAACATCCACCACTAAACACCTTTAGCCCTGACATCCACCACCAAACACCTTTAGCCCTAACATCCACCACCAAACTCCTTTAACCCTAACATCCACCACTAAACACCTTTAGCCCTGACATCCACCACCAAACACCTTTAACTCTGACATTCACCACCAAACACCTTTAGCCCTAACATCCACCACCAAACACCTTTAGCCCTAACATCCACCACCAAACACCTTTAACCCTAACATCCACCACCTAACACCTTTAGCCCTAACATCCACCACCAAACACCTTTAACCCTAACATCCACCACCTAACACCTTTAGCCCTAACATCCACCACCTAACACCTTTAGCCCTGACATCCACCACCAAACACCTTTAACCCTAACATCCACCACTAAACACCTTTAGCCCTAACATCCACCACCAAACACCTTTAACTCTGACATCCACCACTAAACACCTTTAGCCCTAACATCCACCACCAAACACCTTTAACTCTGACATCCACCACCAAACACCTTAACCCTAACATCCACCACCAAACACCTTTAGCCCTAACATCCACCACCAAACACCTTTAGCCCTGACATCCACCACCAAACACCTTTAACCCTAACATCCACCACTAAACACCTTTAGCCCTAACATCCACCACCAAACACCTTTAACTCTGACATCCACCACCAAACACCTTAACCCTAACATCCACCACCAAACACCTTTAGCCCTAACATCCACCACCAAACACCTTTAGCCCTGACATCCACCACCAAACACCTTAACCCTAACATCCACCACCAAACTCCTTTAGCCCTAACATCCACCACCAAACACCTTTAGCCCTAACATCCACCACCTAACACCTTTAGCCCTAACATCCACCACCAAACACCTTTAACCCTAACATCCACCACCAAACTCCTTTAACCCTAACATCCACCACCAAACACCTTTAACCCACAAACACCTTTAACCCTAACATCCACCAAACACCTTTAACCCTAACATCCACCACCAAACACCTTTAACCCTAACATCCACCACCAAACACCTTAACCCTAACATCCACCACCAAACACCTTTAGCCCTAACATCCACCACCAAACACCTTTAACCCTAACATCCACCACCAAACTCCTTTAACCCTAACATCTACCACCAAACATATTTAATCCTAACATCCACCACCTAACATCTTTAACCCACAAACACCTTTAACCCTAACATCCACCACCAAACATATTTAAACACTAACACTCACCACCAAACACTTTTAACCCTTACCTTCACCATCAAACACATTTAAACACCAACAATCACCACCAAACACCCTTAACATCCACCACTGAACATGTATAAACATTAAAAAACATTAAAATTCTCAATTTGATGATAACACATACCAAAAATCACAACCCCCAACATTCTGTAACACCTACAGTAACAAACATGTTTAAAGACCAACAGCGTCCATTAAACACCGGCACGCTCCAGCACGTACAATAACAAACATTTTCCACCAAACACCATCAAACACCAGCAGTCTTCAGTAAACACCACACACCACACCACACACCATGGCCATGACATTTAAAGAGTGTGTGTTCACAGGGTTCAGATTCCAAGTTACAATACAGTAGATGTTTTTCATGCAAAAGCACTAATGAGCATGTGTGTGTGTGTGTGTGTTGATTGAATTAGAGTTTCTTGGGCAAACTGACAATCTCTATGATGGAAATCAATGATTAGAGCAGACGTTTTGTTTTAGAGCAGGTTACTGGGGTTACTTGCCATCAACGCACACACACACACAACATGGCAATTACACACACGTTTCCTGAGAAGCTGTCAACCTTCCTTGTGGTCAGACATCTCCCAGAAAGGTCAGACACGATCAATAACTCAAAGAGGTCGTAGGTGACACACGCACACGCACACACAAACACACACACACACGCACACACCCCAGCTCCTGTAGATGTTGAATGAATCCACAGCTATTGTTTTTGTTTTGCATCTTCATTCTCTGTTCAGACTGAACATGAATATTTTTCTGGTCAAAAATAAGTATTACTTTAAATAATAAAAATATAAAAAAAGAAAAAAAAACAAAAAAGAAATTAACGTAAAGGTATAATAGCTTTGGTTTGAGTTCAGCAAGATGAACATAAATACACATTTGTGAGCTGCAGAAATCTGCGGTATTTTCTTTCTAGAAAAATAAATAAATGAAATGGGGAAATTTATATTTTTAATATTGCAGTTTATCTGCAGCGATATTTTTCTGACTGAAAAATGTTCAGCATCACAACATTTTCATTGTGTTCCTGATGTGCACCTCTGGCTCGGACAAAGAATAATGCAATGAGAGTCATGCTTTGGTGTAATGTTGACACACGTGATTGCTAGCAAACAAATTTAAACACCAACATTCATCACCAAACACATTTAATTCAGTTCAAATCAAATTGATTTATATACCACTTTTAACAAAGGTCCACAAAGCAGCTTTACAGAAATCCAGGTACAGATACAGATTTATCCACCAAACAACGAAACAGACCACCAAACACTTTCAAACACCAGAATTCACCACCAAACACTTTCAAACACCAGAATTCACCACCAAACACTTTCAAACACCAGACACATTCACCACCAAACACTTTCAAACACCAGAATTCACCACCAAACACTTTCAAACACCAGAATTCACCACCAAATACTTTCAAACACCAGACACATTCACCACCAAACACTTTCAAACACCAGAAACATTCACCACCAAACACTTTCAAACACCAGAATTCACCACCAAACACTTTCAAACACCAGAAACATTCACCACCAAACACTTTCAAACACCAGAATTCACCACCAAACACTTTCAAACACCAGAAACATTCACCACCAAACACTTTCCAACACCAGAATTCACCACCAAACACTTTCAAACAACAGAATTCACCACCTAATACTTTTAAACATCAACATTCACCACCAAACACTTTCAAACACCAGAATTCACCACCAAACACTTTCAAACACTAGAATTCACCACCAAATACTTTTAAACATCAACATTCACCACCAAACACCATCAAACAGGTTTACACACCAACATTTATCACCAAACACATTTAAATAGCAACATTCACCACCAATCACTTTGAAACACTGGCATTTACCACCAAACACATTTAAACACCAGCTTTCACCACCAAACAGGTTTACACACCAGCATTCACCACCAAACACACTTAAACAACAATATTCACCACCAAAAAACACTTAAACACCAGCTTTCACCACCAAACACACTTAAACACCAGCATTTACCACCAAACACACTTAAACACCAACATTCACCACCAAACACATTTAAACACCAACATTCACCACCAAACACATTTAAACACCAGCTTTCACCACCAAACAGGTTTACACACCAACATTCACCACCAAACACACTTAAACAACAATATTCACCACCAAAACACACTTAAACACCAACATTCACCACCAAACACACTTAAACACCAGCATTCACCACCAAACACACTTAAACACCAACATTCACCACCAAACACATTTAAACACCAGCTTTCACCACCAAACACACTTAAACACCAACATTCACCACCAAACACATTTAAACACCAGCTTTCACCACCAAACACATTTAAACACCAACATTCGCCACCAAACACACTTAAACAACAATATTCACCACCAAACACATTTAAACACCAGCTTTCACCACCAAACAGGTTTACACACCAACATTCACCACCAAACACACTTAAACAACAATATTCACCACCAAAACACACTTAAACACCAACATTCACCACCAAACACACTTAAACACCAACATTCACCACCAAACACACTTAAACACCAACATTCACCACCAAACACATTTAAACACCAGCTTTCACCACCAAACACACTTAAACACCAACATTCACCACCAAACACATTTAAACACCAGCTTTCACCACCAAACACATTTAAACACCAACATTCGCCACCAAACACACTTAAACACCAACATTCACCACCAAACACATTTAAACACCAGCTTTCACCACCAAACACACTAAAACACCAACATTCACCACCAAACAGGTTTACACACCAACATTCACCACCAAACACACTTAAACACCAACATTCACCACCAAACCCCTTTAAACACTCACATTTACCACTAAACCCAATACTGAATTCAACCAGTGGAGAAGCTATTTTTTTTCTTCATATTACAGAAAAAAATTCTGGCATATAATTTATTTTTTAATAATTTATCAAATGATAATTTTATGAGGTTCTTTTTTAAACCCTGGCCAGCAGAACTGCTGCAGCACATTTGATTAAACATCGACCTTAACATGCTGACAGAAAGCTGAAGGAAGGTGTTTAATTTCAGACGTTGCCAGTTTCGCTGTCTTTGTCTGCTGTTATCTGGCTTTCAGCCATAATGTGTTTAGAGAGGAAGATAAGAGCTGTGTTCATTAATGTTAAGTGACCTTCAGAATGAGAAGGCGACTGAGAGGAAAAGAGCAGCCAAGACAGCAAAACTTTTCATTCCCTTAGCCTTTTGAGATTTCTGGCGTTATATTGCATTTCTTGCTGAAGGTTATAGGATGTATGTTGCACACTTTTCTGGCCACAGCTATCAGAATGAGCAGATTTGGGTTTATTCCTAGTAATATACCATTTCTTTATGTTTTTTGTTCCTTGAACCACTTTTGATGGGAAAACAAGCAAATAGTGTAACAACAATTTTGTGTAACACAAATATAGTCAGTGGATTGGAAAACAAAATAGATGTGCATGAAAGAATTAAGGTATAATTTCCTGACGGAGTGTGGGACAAGTTTAAATCCCCTTTCCTGACTTGGGTTAATAATTTGCAATTTGCAGTCAATGGCCTCTTCCTGTCAAAGAATTGCGAATTTTGTCCATTTTTAGTGACGAGAACTACTACTATCTATAAATAACTAAAAGATTGGGCTTTGTGAGACTACCAGAATGTTAACAGCAACATTTCCATAATGCTATTGTTTGTGTTACCAGGAACATTGTGTGAGTGAGGTTCTAATAATTTTCATGATATTTCCCAAAAGCTATCCTAAAAGCTATCCTGCCCCTTGCTTGTTTACTTCCACTATTTTGCCTGGAATCTAGCTCAGCTAAACATTTATAGCTTTCATTGTTGTGTCTAGAACTTTACTGTGGAACTTTGCAGTAGAACATTGCAGTAGAACTTTACAGTATGACTGTAGTAGAATGTTACAGTAGACCTTTGGAGTAGAACTATACACTAGAACTTTACAGTAGGACTTTGCAGTAGAACTTTACACTAGAACTTTACAGTAGGGCTTTGCAGTATAACTTTTTAGTATAACTTTACAGTAGAACTTTGACATAGAGCTTTACAGTAGGACTTTGCTGTAGAACTTTGCATTAAAACTTTGCAGTAGATCTTTACAGTAGAACTATACAGTAGAACTTTACAATAGGACTTTCCAGTAGAACTGTACAGTAGAACTTTACAATAGGACTTTCCAGTAGAACTATACAGTAGAGCTTTGCAGTAGAACTTTGCAGTAAACATTTGCAGTAAACATTTGCTGTAGATCTTCACAGTAGAACTTTACAATAGGACTTTCCAGTAGAACTATACAGTAGAACTTTGCAGTAGATCTTTAGAGTAGAAGTTTGCAGCTCCACTGCTGTGAGAGTGAGTGGAAAGTGGAAGCTCTGCTAACCGTGCTCACTTCCACTTGTTGTAAGCATGTAGGAAGAAAAAAGAAAAATAGGTTTGGGGATGTAAACACCATCAAGTGTTACTAAATGCAGGTTATTAATCTTGGTTAGTGAACGTCTGACTAAATACGTTTACTCGGTTCTACAGAGGCACCAATTAACGAGCTTAATACCCCACATTTAAGTAAGATAAATTGTTTCTTTGTTTATCGACTCTTTACCTTGCATTGAGCTTTTAATTAGGCTGTAATCTTTACACAGTCCATACAAATACACATCAACACAACACTCTTGCACTGCTTCTCGGCTCTGCTTTCTCTCTCTAGGCTTTAAACCTGCAAGGTGGCAATCGATTCATTCTTTTATTTAAAAAAATATGCCTCTAAATCAATCCTTCATGCATAACTGCATATATACGGACAAACATTCATATAATATAAAACTCCCTAGCGAAGCTGATTATGTTCTTAGCCTAAAGTGATCGATAGCATCGATCAGCGTGACGTCTCTGACTGGGTTCAGCTGGGATCGTTAACATGATGTGGAACACACAAACGGGTCAACCTGACCTGCTTTTCTTCCTCTAGTCCATACTGATGGAAAATCAATACTGTGTTCATGCTAGCCTCATTCCAATCCTGCTGTTTTACATGCACATTCCCACTCGCCATGGTGAATCCCTGCTTCCATTTTAAGGGTTGTGTTACAGTTTATCAGCTGTTCAGAGGATCCCTCGACAACTGTTAGACTTCAGGACTTCAGGACCAAAACTGAAGTGTAAACAGTAAGAATAAATACGTAATAATTCAGAACATCAAACGTTTTACTATTTAGCAAATAAATTCTATGCTAGCCAGTTTGCTAACTAGTTTGGAAGTAATCGAGTGTGTAGAACAAGAAGCTGAAAAACTAGGAGAACCAGGAACCAGACACTGGAAAACTGGAAAGCTGGGGGAGATTCAGCCAGGAACCAGAAACAAAACTAAAAAAATTCAAAACCTGGAGAACCAAAGTCAGGAACCAAATGCTAAAAACTGAAAAAATGGCAAAACCAAAGCCAGGAACAAGAAAGTGAAACAATGGAAACAGGGAGAACGAGGAGAACCAGAATCAAGCATGAGAAGCTGACAAATAGAACCAGGAGAACCAGAACCAGGAACCCAAAGTAAAACAAACAAACAAACAAACAAACAAACAAAAACATTAAACCAGAAAGGCCACAATTAGGAACATAAAACTCAAAACTGTACCCAGGAGAACCACAGTCAGGAACAAGTATCTAAAATAGTAAAACAGGAGAACCACAGTCAGGAGCTAGAAGCTGCAAGGATCTTTAGATAACTGTTTAACATCAGGATTGCAGCATTAAAGCTGAAATGTAAACAGTAAGAATAAATATTTAATAATTCACAAGCTTTGCTGTGTTTAAAATCACTTTTATTACTACAGCTTCATGATCTGCACATGACAGCAGAAGGAACTTTACTCACTTTACTCTGCTAGCAATTTAGCAGCTAGTTTGGAAGTAAGACTAATAAATCTATTAATTACACACAATTTAGCGTTATTACTATAAATAATAATATTCACATCATAAACCATTCAGTGTTAAGCAAATCTATACAATACTCTAGTTACTAATGGCCTCAGCTCAGTGTGTGCGCGTGTGTGTGTGTGTGTGTGTGTGTGTGTGTGTGTGTGTGTGTATTTTCATTAGGCACATGTTGTCGCATGCTCGAGCGATTAGTGAACACACTCTTGAACGCTCCGCTCTGCTCTAAAATTAAATTCCATGAGGCTAAACGTTCCAGCGTCTCCTCAGCGGTGGGTATTAAAAAGCTATTAGCGGCCGTTTATTTAAAGTTGGCAAATCTAATTATGGAGGACCGAGCTGACATGAAAGCAAAATGGGTTCCTTATACACACACGCACACACACACACACACACACACACACACACACAGAGAGCTCCTAATTTATTTTAAAAGTGCTCTTTTTCCAAAACTTCACATTTACTTTAGGGCATGGGTATGTGAGAGATTGTATAACAGATTTCAGGTTTTTACAGCGAAGTACTCCAGAGACAGACAGATAGAAAGAAAGACAGACAAACAGAAAGAAAGAAAGATTTATTTTTTTTTATTCCTGCACTTTCCACCAACAGAACACATGTTTAATTAAAATCATTAGAATCAAGTTAATGTTATTTATAGGCTGAGGTTCTTGGAGCCCACCTGGAGAACCATGGTTCTAAATGATCATGATCCCTAACTTATTTAAATAAGAGTGCAGGTATAATACTAAAATAATAATAATAAATTGTTCCGTGTTTATTTGTTAGACAGAAAGCACCTCAATGGCGCTCCCTCTGTATCCGTGTGAAAGTTATTCTCTGCTTTAAAATCAGTTTACTTCTTCTTACAAGCTACTGAATGGCTCCGTCCCAAACACTGGAACTGATTTCCACCTAGCTGTCTTACTAAAACATCTGCAATTTTAAGGTTGTGTCTGGAAATGCTAAAATTCATTAACTAAGAATGAGCAAACCAGAGAAAGCATAACATTAAAACTGGGAATTAGGGAAAGCGTGGGAAAGAGAAATTTAAAACTAGAAGGAAACAGAGAAACTAGACACCTGTATCCATGCAGAGCAGAAACTGTACATCTGGGAAAATAATCTGAAAAGTAGGAATCAGAGGCTGGAAAAAGACAACTAGAGCTAGGAACCAGAAACTGGAAAGCTGAGGAACCTGGAGAACCAGAGTCATGAATGAAAAGCTGAGAAATAGAAACCAGAGCAACCAGGAACCAGAACTTGAAAAAAAATCTCCTGGGGGACCAGGAGAACCAGAAGCTGAACCAGGAGAACCGAGCTTGCGCAGAACATGAACTGCTGAGCTGCCGTTACCTTTGTTATTTCTAAAATTAAATATAAAAAACCCAAACAGTTATTTTCCTGGGACAATCTTTAGATAGATGATTAGATAAACATTCATTCAATCATTCATTCATTCATTCATTCACAGGGACGAAAACTGAAGAAAAAAAATGGAAATAGGGGGAAACCAAGAGAACCAGATTCAGGAACTAGAAGCTGAAATACAGAAACCAGGAGAACCAGAACCAGGAACCAGAAACAAAAAAAAACTAGAAACAGGCAGAGTGTGGAATCAGAAATGGGAACCTAAACCTTTGGAAAATGGGAAACGGAACCTGGAACGTGGGAAGCAGGAGAACCCAAAACTGAGTAGAACATCAGTCATTAAAAAACACACAGCAACATCCAGTAGGACATCACGAACATCAGGCATTGTAAGACTTGGTCACGCATTCTACAGTTAACTTTTACTGTTATTAGTTAAACATCAGGCGGACTAGAGCTGTAGTCATTGTTGGCATGTATTACCCATAATGCACTTCAAGAACATGTAAACACTGAGTGTGATTGATTCGTACGATCTTTAATGCCAACACACTTATTTCACTTTATATTCTTTCTGAGCTGTGTTCACAACTGCGTCACACACATCAGTTTTCAGACCTTAGACATAGCTACAGACTTCAGCGCTATTTTCTATTATTCTATAAAATAAAATGTAAAATAACAGGATGTGCTGGATCAAGTGCTATTCTATAATCTGCTGACTAAGGAGTGTGGAAGCCATTTTGTTTTTAAATTGAACCAGTGATTAATGTGATCATTACAACTAGGACTATTGATGCAGCAGTATACTGACAGTTTATTGAACTTCTGTTAGTTATTTCAACACTCGCCATCTTCTCATTCATATATCATCATACTTCTTTTATTATTTTTATTTTTTTCTGTTGTCTCTTGTCTTGCTGTTTCCTTCTTCAGTCCTATTTTTCTGTCCCTGATATTTTGGATGTTTAAAGGCGGTGCTGTAGCTGCAGGTGATGTCAATAATCTGAATGTGGAGCTCAGAAAATCCACTTAAGCAGCTGCGTAACCCGACTCTGAATATGAGGAACTTTCCCCACGTAAACATCGGCTACATTTACATGCACATCAATAATCCAATATTAATCAGGATTTGGTAATATTCTAATTAGTATTGATCATGCATGGAAATGCTGAAATCCGATTTCCTGATTCAGATTAGGACAATATTCTGATTCCCCAAATTCCGATTCCCGCTCCTGGAATACGCCTGTTTTAATCGGAAATTTGTTGCATGTAAACTTCTTATTCAGAAAATCCACTGAAAGGAGATATATGCATGTGCTCAATCCGCAAGGAATTGTGGGTGCTAACAGATGCTTAGCTGTAGGCTAGGTATTTAGGAATGGCAACTGAACCATGTATACAGGAATATTCCAATGTCTGTACGCGTATAAACAATAATCGGAATATGGCTGCAACCCGAATATAGACATTAATCAGAATTTGATGTGGATGTAAACGTAGTCATTGATGTAACTTTTAGGATTTCAGTCTGAATCCAGCCCTCAGTCTGTCTTGCGCTGGAGCTCAGTTAGGAGGCTGGAACAGAGGCTGCTGATGCACACGGTGCGGTGATGGATTGATCACGCCTGACAGCCCTCCTGTGATTTATCCCTAAAGAGCCTCACATGCAGAGAACCCGGTTGACGGATAGGATCGGTTCTGCTGTAGATTGGTCATGGCTGGATGGAGTGTCACGGCAGGCTCTGAGAAGGATCGGCCGTGACTGCAGCGAGCTGAGGAAACTCTCAGGTGGATTAATCACACGAGCAGCGAGCTGCTGAGAGAGTGTGTGTGAGGAGATTCGATCACGCTCGACTGAATGTGGAGGAGCTCCGAGATGGATTGATGATGTCTTGGTGTGGCTGTGATAGCTCTGAGATAGAGTGATCCTGCCTGCTCTGTGTGTGTGTGTGTGTGTGTGTGTGTCAGTAAATTCTTCCTGGGTGTCCTCAACCAATAGAAAGAGTATAAAGACTTCTTGCAATGAAATAACTTTCTTTCTTTTTTTCTTTTTCTTTCTTTCTTTTTCATCTCTCCATCTTTTCAATTTTTTCTTTCTTCTCACTATCTATCTATCTTTCTTTCTTTCAAGAAGATGTCAGTGAAAATCTTCTCAGGGCATAAACAACAATTTGTCCAAGAGAGCTATCAGTCAACACACACACACACACACACACACACACGCTTGGCTTTGTCAATACCCCTGAGTCCTCAAATCGACTATTTTCTCTTTTAGCCATGATTCTGTCGTTGCTGCAGTTTTCTCCCCTGTTGTCAATTCCAGTGTGTGTATGTGTGTGTGTGTGTGTGTGTGTGTGTGTGTGTTTTGCTCTGTCTCATTTGCAGTGACAGATTGCTTGTAGCTGGAGTGTATCGAGGTCACACACTCTTTGATAACAGTGTTGTGTCTCTCTGTCCCTGTTGGGCTGAAATCCAGAGCTGTGTTGTGATGCTGGTTTAAACTCGGCCATGTTCACTCGTTCTCTCTTTCCTCTGCGTCTCTCTCAGCGTGTTCCAGTTTACACTCCGCCCTGAAACACGCTACATACTCTCTCTCTCTCTCTCCGGTACAGCAACTGTATTTTCTGTCCCACTGATATCATATAGGAGGACACTTCAGAAAAAAACAGCAATATGTCTAGATACAGTGTTCTATATATTGTATACGCTCACCGGCCACTTTAATAAGAACAGTTCTCCAATCAGCCAATCATCAGCTGTGGCAGCAGTGCAGAAGCTCATGCAGATACAGCTCAAGAGCGCAGAACAGTGCGAAAAACAAACGAAAAACCATCCAGTGAGCAGTTCAAGCTGACAGGAACTCCGATAACCTCTCTGTACAAACATGCTGAGCAGAAAAGCATCTCAGAATCTCAGAACCCACACTGGACACGTGAAGACTGACAACAAGAAACTCCTAACGGCTACATGCTAGCTAGCTAAACCTGTGTCCTGTTAATTAGCCTGGAGTGTTTAGCTCCCGGTTACCTAGCAACAGTGTGTTGTTACAACTTTCTCAACTCAGTCAGTGTGTGTTTGTGCGTTCTTTGTTGAACAGGAAGTTACTGATGGATTCTTCCACTCCTCTGCTGTTTTATACTCCCTTTCACACACACACACACACACACACACACACACTGAGGCCTCTTATTCAGTAACAGGCATTCAGCCATTTTTCCTTTTGACTCCTCTGAATTCCTGTCTTTTTATTTATGGTGTGTGTGTCTGTGTGTGTCTGTGTGTGTGTGTGTGTGTGTGTGTGTTCGGATGTCATGCCACAACTACTCCTAATTGGCTGTACACACAAACAGAACACAGTTGGGAACACTTTTTTTGTCACAGAACACACACACACACATTGCTGTACAAAGACAGAACAGAGACACGTGTCTGTGTGTGTGTGCGTGTGTGCGTGCATGTTTGTGCGTGTGTGTCATGCCGTTGTTTGCGCTCATTACCGTGTCTGTTCTCCCAGCATGCACTTCTTCCGTGTCCATCTGAGAAATTTTAATGGATATCTCTAAACCAAAGTGTGTGTGTGTGAGTGTGTGTGTCTGTGTGTGTGCGTGTTTAACCCCCCCCTGTGCAAGTCCCTCTGTGTGTGTGTAGATTGTGGAACCATTTCCCTGTTGCTAAAACCTTTGTTTGATTGGTGCAACTACACATGACCATGTGTGTGTGTGTGTGTGTGTGTGTGTGTGTGTGTGTGTGTGTGTGTGTGTGTTGAATTGAACACTGAAATAACGGGAGAAACCATTTTATTTTGCTCTAAAAAACAATAATTGCCGTTACAGCTACTCCAGCACGAGAAAGACTAAGGGCTGTATTCAGACTGTAAAAAGTACCAAAATTATTGACACCCCTAAAGAACATTCCGGCAGAAGCTCTGGTGTTGTCGCTGCTAGAGGGCGTGGATTTCGGGTTATGAACTAATCTGAAATATTTAACACGCTGTACGCAGTAATTGCACTGTAGCGATGTTAATAAATCATCAGCGATGTCATCATTACAACTCCTCCATATTTAACCACCCAGACATTAAAATAATGTGCCTTCGTTTGTTTAATCGCATTTTATTGGCTCCTGCTGAGAACCAGAATCAACCAATCAGAATCGTGCATTATTCCTGTTTCTGTTTGAAAGCTAGGAGCTCCAGCTAGCTACACTGTGAGCTCAGTGATATTGAGGTGCTGGCTGTGGTTTAATGTAGGAGGAGAAATCTATAAGATCTGATAGATCTGGTTTCATAAGAAAAAAAAAATCACTGTTTTACGAATAAGTACGTGTAAGTAGTAGTGTTTCAAAACTTCCTGTGAGAACAGTGGCAGCTAATACAGCTCACACTCACCGCAGCGTCCCTGAATGGCTCTGGGATATTCGCCGGGATTAGAGGCAGCACGTACGTCTGTAGCCTAAAAATCTGACTACTCGAAAACTTCTGACCATAAACACCTACAACACAGAGCTGTACCCTCTGTCAAACTCAGGAAAGCTAGCAGTGTGTGTGGGCTGAGCTCAGGACAGCTAGCTGTGTGTGTGTGTGTGTGTGTGTGTGTGTATGTGGAAGAACTCAGGAAAGCTAGCAGTGTGTGTGGGACGAACTCAGGAAAGCTAGCAGTGTGTGTGGGACGAGATAAAGAAAGCTAGCAGTGTGTGCATGGGATCAGATCAGGAAAGCTAGCAGAGTGTGTGTGTGTGTGTGTGGGAAGAACTCAGGAAAGCTAGCAGTGTGTGTGGGACGATATAAAGAAAGCTAGCAGTGTGTTTGGGACAAACTCAGGAAAGCTAGCAGTGTGTGTTTAAGACAAACTCAGGAAAGCTAGCAGTGTGTGTGGGACAAACTCAGGAAAGCTAGCAGTGTGTGTGGGGGATGAACTCAGGAAAGCTAGCAGTGTGTGTGGGATAAGATCAAGAAAGCTAGCAGTGTGTGTGGGACAAGATAAGGAAAGCTAGCAGTGTGTGTGTGTGTGTGTGTGGGAAAAACTCAGGAAAGCTAGCAGTGTGTGTGGGACGAGATAAAGAAAGCTAGCAGTGTGTGTGGGACAAACTCAGGAAAGCTAGCAGTGTGTGTGTGGGACAAACTCAGGAAAGCTAGCAGTGTGTGTGGGACGAGATCAGGAAAGCTAGCAGTGTGTGTGTGAGATGAGATCGGGAAAGCTAGCAGTGTGTGTGTGTGAGATGAGATCGGGAAAGCTAGAGGTGTGTGTTTGGGATGAGATCAGGAAAGCTAGCAGTGTGTATGTGGGACGAGATCAGGAAAGCTAGCAGTGTGTGTGTGGGACGAGATCAGGAAAGCTAGCAGTGTGTGTGTGAGATGAGATCGGGAAAGCTAGAGGTGTGTGTTTGGAATGAGATCAGGGAAGCTAGCAGTGTGTGTTTGGGATGAATTTGGAAAAGCTAGGACATTTTTTGACTTACGCTTGTAAGATTTACACAGATCTACACAGCAGGCTAGGCTAGTTAGCCTGTACTAGCTAGGACTGGTCAGAGCATTGCCATGGTTACAGGGTGCACATTTTTTTCATAACAGCACCAAAAAAGAGCTCCGGCCAACGTTTTCTTCTAAAAAAAAGAAAGCTGTGAAATCAGCCTTCATGAATGTTGGTATTAAATTAATTTACAAAATATTGGCACCCCTTCATTAATATTTCCTCTGTGGAGAGAGGGACAGTGCTGAGGGGCTTCCTGTGGGGTTATCCAGGGGCGGGAATCTCTCAGAACACTGCTGCACAGCTGCTTTATATTCACAGGCCTGAGCAGGTGAGTTACACTCACACTCAATAATGATCCACATCTCCACCTTCAGTCTTACTGTGTGTTACTGAGTCACGGCCTTCAGCTCTCTCACTGTCCCTCTCTCTCTCTCTCTCTCTCTCTCTCTCTCTCCATTCCTCTCCAGCTCTCTCACTGGCTCTCTCTCTCCATTCCTCTCCATCTCTCTCACTGTCTCTCTCTCTCTCTCTCCATTCCTCTCCATCTCTCTCACTGTCTCTCTCTCTCTCTCTCTCTCTCTCTCTCTCTCTCCATTCCTCTCCAGCTCTCTCACTGGCTCTCTCTCTCCATTCCTCTCCAGCTCTCTCACTGCCCCTCTCTCTCTCTCTCTCTCTCTCTCCATTCCTCTCCAGCTCTCTCACTGGCTCTCTCTCTCCATTCCTCTCCAGCTCTCTCACTGTCCCTCTCTCTCTCTCTCTCTCTCTCTCTCCATTCCTCTCCAGCTCTCTCACTGTCCCTCTCTCTCTCTCTCTCTCTCTCTCTCTCTCCATTCCTCTCCAGCTCTCTCACTGGCTCTCTCTCTCCATTCCTCTCCATCTCTCTCACTGTCTCTCTCTCTCTCTCTCCATTCCTCTCCATCTCTCTCACTGTCTCTCTCTCTCTCTCCATTCCTCTCCATCTCTCTCACTGTCTCTCTCTCTCTCTCCATTCCTCTCCATCTCTCTCACTGTCTATCTCTCTCTTCATTCCTCTCTCACTGTCTCTCTCTCCAGCTCTCTCACTGTCCCTCTCTCTCTCTCTCCATTCCTCTCCATCTCTCTCTCTGTCCCTCTCTCTCCATTCCTCTCTCACTGTCTCTCTCTCTCTCCATTCCTCTCCATCTCTCTCACTGTCTCTCTCTCTCTCTCCATTCCTCTCTCACTGTCTCTCTCTCTCTCCATTCCTCTCCATCTCTCTCACTGTCCCTCTCTCTCTCTCTCCATTTCTCTCCAACTCTCTCACTGTCTATCTCTCTCTTCATTCCTCTCTCACTGTCTCTCTCTCCATTTCTCTCCATCTCTCTCACTGTCTCTCTCTCTCTCCATCTCTCTCACTCTCTCTCTCCATCTCTCTCCATCTCTCTCACTGTCTCTCTCTCACTGTCTCTCTCTCCATTTCTCTCTCCATCTGTCTCTCTGTTTCTCACTGTCATCTCTCTCTCTCTCCATCTCTTTCTCTCTCCTTCTCTCTCTGTCTCTCTCTCTCCCTCTCTCTCCATCTGTCTCTCTCCCTCTCTCTCCATCTATGTCTCTTCATCTCTGTCCCTCTCTCCATCTCTGTCTCTCACACTGTCTCTTTCTCTCTCCATCTCTGTCTCCCTCTCCCTCTCACTGTCGCTCTGTCTCTCACTGTTGCTTTCTCTCACTGTTGCTCTGTCTCCCTGTCTTTCTCTCTCTCTCTCTCTCTCTCTCTCTCTATGTCTCTCTGTCAATTCAGTGCAGAAATGAGCTTTACTGGCATGACTGTGTAGTACCACAATGTTGCCAAAGCATCGATTAATACACATTTAGTATATTTTAAAACACATTTAAAACATTACAAAAAACTTACATGGGCACATACCCCAAAAAAAAAAACATTGCACACAAATGAAAAGAAAGAGAGCAATGGGAAAGAAGTGGAAAAGGTAAATGAAAGTAGCAGTTTCAGTAGAACTGTACTGTGTGTTAAAGAGGAGTCAGTGTCTCTTCCTCGTATAGTGACAGGAGGACACACACTGAGCCGCCAGCTGAATAAAGAAGTCTGTCTTCTCTCCCAAAAGACAGGAGAGTTTCTCTACATTACTCTTCTGAAGGAATTCAAGTAGAATTTGCCCTGTGAGTGTAAAGTATATGTCTCTAATGGCTGTGTATTTGCTGCACTCAGTGAGGAAGTGCAGCTTGTCTTCCACCACTCCTTCAGTGCACTGTGAGCACAATCTGTCCTCTCTGAGCCGCCGGCTCCGCCTGTGTCTGCCCGTCTCCACAGCCACACTGTCCTCCCTGAGCCGCCGGCTCCGCCTGTGTCTGCCCGTCTCCACAGCCACACTGTCCTCCCTGAGCCGCCGGCTCCGCCTGTGTCTGCCCGTCTCCACAGCCACACTGTCCTCCCTGAGCCGCCGGCTCTGTCTGTGTCTGCCCGTCTCCACAGCCACACTGTCCTCTCTGAGCCGCCGGCTCTGCCTGTGTCTGCCCGTCTCCACAGCCACACTGTCCTCTCTGAGCTGCCGGCTCTGTCTGTGTCTGCCCGTCTCCACAGTCACACTGTCCTCTCTGAGCCGCCGGCTCCGCCTGTGTCTGCCCGTCTCCACAGCCACACTGTCTCTCCTCTCCTGCCTGTGTCTGCCCGTCTCCACAGTCACACTGTCCTCTCCTCTCCTGCCTGTGTCTGCCCGTCTCGACAGTCACACTGTCCTCCCTGAGACGCCGGCTCTGTCTGTGTCTGCCCGTCTCCACAGCCACACTGTCCTCCCTGAGACGCCGGCTCTGTCTGTGTCTGCCCGTCTCCACAGCCACACTGTCCTCCCTGAGACAGTTCGTTAACAGGAGTTTCTTTGTTGGTAATCATTAAAGATAATAAGGTACGCTGCCAGTTAGTAATCAGTTTTAATTCTGTGGAAGTAGATTAATTTGTTTACTTCTTTGATTTTGTTTTGCCAATCATGAATGTATTGTTCCTGTGTTGTTTTTTTTTTCTATTTGTTTTAATTTTGCCTGTCTGAATTGGATGGATGGGTTTAAGTGGTGTTTCTCTGCTAAATATCCTAATATTTATCTTTCTCTCTCTCACTGTCCCTCTCTCTCTGTCTCTCTTCCTCTCTCTGTCCCTCTCTCTTCATGTCTTCCTCTCTTTCTTTCGCTTTCTGTATTGATAAAGTGTCAGAGGCTTTATTCAGCTCGAGGATGAATGAGCACTCTCTGTAAAGTGACTTCTATATAGCTGCAAGCAGACTTTACTAATGGTTTGTGTGTGTGTGTGTGTGTGTGTGTGTGTGTGTCTGTGTGGGCGTACGTGTTCTCAGACTTTGTTCGTGTAATAGCGGTATGTTTAAGCATACACACACTGCAAGATGTTTAATGTAGTTTTCTGAGTTTTCTGTTTGATGGCAAAAGGAAGGTGTGAGAAAGAACAGAACAAAGGAAGGAAGGACAAATGATGGGTGATAGGAAAGAAAGAGAGGTTAAGAAGAAAAAATAAACATTGAAAGTGAGAGGGAGAGAGATGAAATGCTTCCTGTCACACTCTGTCATTACGGTGAGTTAAATGTCAGCGTTGTGAGTGTGTTAATTGGGAAAGGTGATACACACTCGCTTTAACCCCGTCACACACACTTAACCACCGTCTCCCTCCTGTCTGCCTTCATAAACCTCAGCACCCATCACTCACATCATACACACCTGTGTGTGTGTGTGTGTGTGTGTGTGATGAAGGTGTCAGAACAGGTGTTTTCTCTCCATTTCCTTGAATAGAGTATGTATGAATATTAATGCCTATTTGCATATATTTGCATTTGATTGAATATTCGATGAGCTCTTATTTGATCTGTGCTGTATATTCATGTCTCTAATGAGTAGCTGTTACACCTGCAGCAGCCTGAAGACTCTACCAACCATTTAAAGTGTGTGTCTGTGTGTGTGTGTGTGTGTGAGAGAGAGAGAGAGAGAGAGACAGACACAAGAGTCAAAAGCCTTGTGTCTGTCTGTCTGTACGATTGTCTGACTGTCTGTCTGTCTCTGCCTATGTCTAACCAACTGTCTGACTGTTTGTTTGACTGTCTGTCTGACTCACAGTCTCTCTGCCTGTCTGTTTCTGACTGTGTTCATCTGTCTGTCGGTCTCTCCATCTGTTTAACTGTCTGACTGTTTACTTATTTGCCTGACTGTCTGTCTTCCTGACTATATGCCCTGTCTATATCTGACTAAACTGAATTGAAATTTAATTGAATATCTGACTGTCTGTCTGATTGATTATCTGTCTCTCTCTCTCTCTCTCTCTCTCTCTCTCTCTCTCTCTCCATGTCTGACTCTCTATCTGATTATCACTTTGTCTTTCTGTTTGTTTGACTGTCTGTCTATCTCTCTGACTGTTTGCCTAACTGTTTCTCTGTCTTTCCATCTGTCTCACTGTCTGACTGGCTCTCTGTCTTTTTCTGACTATCTGTCTGTCTGTCTCTGTCTCTCTGTCTGCATGCCTGTCAGTCTGTTTGTTTGTCCCCCTGTCTGCGTCTCTATGACTGTCTGTCTGTCTCTCTATCTATCTGTCTGTCTGTCTGTCTGTCAGTTTTACTGTCAATCTGTCTCTCTGCCTGTCTGTCTGTCTGTGTGACTGGTTAATTTATTTTTTATTACATTTTTATTAATTTTTTAATAAATTTACTGTATATTTTTTGGAAAGTTTTATTAGCACAGACACATCAAATCCATCATCACTAATATTAGTCATCTAAATGTTTGATCTTCACAGTTTGTTCTTCGATCCCAGTTCTCTCGAGTCCTTATTACACTGTAATAACCATCAATTAGTGCAGTTACAGTGTAATAACTACACACTAACCACCTCGTAGCACCACATGTGTGGAAAGTGTGGTCTGATTCACACAGCCTGATGCAGTCTTCTATTTATAATGAAATAAAATCATTTCAGATAAAGCAGTGTAGAACAGATGTATAATAAATACAGCTTTAAGGCAGATGTCCACACATAAAGATCTGCAGTAAACATTTATAAATTCATATTCAGCTTCTTTTATCTTTATATGGATTGTTTATGTGGCTTATGATATTCTTTGTCTACTTTTTAATCCTTTATATAAAGCACTTCTGAATGATCCTGAATGAAAAGTGCTAAATAATTAAAGATGATCAACGTTATTATTACACAGTATCGTTATTACATCATGCAATTACACTAGCACTCGTTATTCATAATAATAATAATAATAATAATAGTAATAATAATAAAACTACTTTATTTGTATAGCACCTTTCATACAAAAAAATGCAGCTCAAAGTGCTTTAAAATAAGGATGCTATGTTCACCGAGTGCTTAACATGAAAATAGATAAAAATGCCATAATTAATATCACATAAAATTGAAATTAAAACCAAATATTAATAAAAAGATTAAACTAGAATACATAGAATATATAGCATGAAATACAAAATAACTGAGTAATAATAATAAAATAAAATAAAGTTAAAAATTAGAATACATAAATGGATAAATGAAATAAAACAAATTTTTAAAAAGAGTGCTACAGTGCATAGGTTAGCTAGTTAAAGGCTAAAGTGAGGAGATAAGTTTTAGCTTCCTTTTAAAAGTATTTAGTGAACTGGCTTCCCTAATATGGATAGGTAGTGTGCTCCATAGCTTTGGGGCGTAACTGACAGAAGCTGTGTTCCTGATTTTCCTTCAGCTGTTGCTGAGAACCTCCAATAAACCAGCAACAGATGATCTCAGTGTTCTTTAAGGCACATGGTTAACAAGGGAGTTAGCACTGTAGCTTGGTCTTAACCAGTTAAGTTCTTTGTATATAAGGAGGAGGACCTTAAAATCAGTTCTACATGCTACAGGAAGCAGTGCAAAGCAGCTGAAACTGGAGTGATGTCTCTCTCTTCTTAGCTCTGGTTAATAGCCGAGCTGCAGAGTGTTGAATGAGCTGAAGTCTCTCAGTTGTTTTTTCATCTTTTTGGTTTATAAATAGTGGTGGTACTTTAGCTGTATTCCTGAGGTGGAAGAATGATGTACTCAGCACCTTATTAATGTGGGACTTGAAGCTTAGATCTGAATCTAAAACAACACCAAGACCTCAGATTTAATCCAGGGTGTTAATTTCACTAGCCTATTAAATAGCATTTCTCTTTTGGTTTTGGAACTGATTAGTAGGATTTCAGTTTCGTCCTCATTTAACTTTAGGAAATTATTGCTCATCCATTTATTTATCGCCAGAAGACAAGTAGTAGTGGAATTTATAGCAGCAGCAGCATTTGGTATAACAGAGATGTACAGTTGCATGTCATCTGGATAGCTTGTGTTTTCTAATGACATCACCAAGTGAGAATACTAATGGACCAAAGCAGCTCCCTTGTGCAACCTCAAAGCAGATGTCATGTGTCTTAGACACATTATCTCCAAGACTGACATAAAACTTTCTCCCTTTGATGTATGTTTTAAACCAGTTTAACACACAGTCAGAAAGACCCACCAACTTTTCAAGATGATTGCTTAGGATCTCACGGTCCATCGTATCAAACAGTGCTCTGAAGTCTAAGAGGACAAGAATTGAGACATTATTTTCATCATAGTCTGAGCTGGCTGGTTATTTTCGTAAGAGCAGTTTCAGTGCTGTGGTATGTTCTACATCCAGGATATTATTTTCTTTAAGGAAAGAATTTATTTGCACGGATGAATGGAAGGTTGGAAATCAGTCTATAGCTGGTGAGAGCATTACTGTCTAGATTGGGCTTCTTCGGTAAGCTGTTTATAGGCATCTGGGAAGATGCCAGTTTGAAGAAATGTATTTATAATCCTCGAAACATGATTTGAAACACTGTTGACCACCCGATTAAAAATGCTGTGGGTACAGGGTCAGTACATGAGGTGGAGGAGTTACACTCAGTGACAGTTTTGCAAAGCTCAGTTAATGTAATACAGGTGAATGTTCCCATGGTTACTTCTCTTTTACAGGGTTCGCTGAGGTCATCTATGTTTAATCAGCAGCAATACTGGCTCTAATTGAAATTATTTTATTATTGAAGAACAGTGCAAGTTCTTCCCATTCGGATGAAGGGGGGGGGGGGGGGGTGGGCTACAGTGTTGAGTAGCTGGTCAACAGTGGAGAACAATATTCAGAGTTTCCAGAATCTCTGTAATAAACTTGGAAAAATAATCCTTTCTTGCCAGATGTATTACTTTATTATAGGCAGTCATGGTTTCTGGTTCAGATGACAAAGTATTGTTGAAATTTTCCCCCATGTGATTTAAAGAGCAGTCACCACTGTATAGCTCAAATTATCATTACATTAAAGAACTTCTGCCTTGCCATCTAGGAATCGCTTTCAAACCAGAACTTCCCTTTTAGCCCTCGTTAAAGGTAAAGGAATGGTAAGACCATCACTGAATTTCATTGGCTCTGTACTTGTACTCTGCACAATCACGCAGTGATGGTCAGTACTTAGAATACTGAAACATTATCGCTGTTTAACCCTGTTGTTGTTACTAAGTCTGGAATGTTACCATGTTGATGAGTGGCTTTATTTACATGTTGAATAAGTTCAAAACCATCCAGTAAAATCACAAGCTCCATAGCTTTGGAGTCATTCTTTTTTATGAATATGAATATTCAGGTCTCCATTCAAAATTAATCTATTATATCTGATACCAAGTGAGATCAGCCCCCCAAAATTCCTGAAAATCGAATCTAATTAAATCTATCTAATTAAGCAATTAACAATGGTGGCCGATATATTATAATGCTGAGCGCTGATGATCAAGAGCAAGATATTCAACCGATGTAAATTCCCCCAGATCAATGCCGTTACTCACAGGCTGTGTGGAGGAAATGGCTGCAATCCCTCCTCCCTGCCTGTTTTGTCTAACTGACTGATAAAAGTTACAGTCTGGAGGTCAGGCCTGTATCAGCGTTGCTACACCAGGAGTATTATTTAGCCAAGTCTCGACTAGAAACATACACTGCAAATTCTTTTCAGGTATCAGGTCATGAACCAGAAAGGATTTGTTAGCCAGTGATGTGACATCAGGAAGAGCCAGTTTCAGCTGTAAGGATTCTGTAACAGGAAGGGAGCATGATTACGGCTGAACATTGGCAAATTTAAGATTCCTGAGACAGGTACTAGATGGTCTGTGATTGCTACAGTATGATTGACCATAACACCGGCTGTTTAAGATCTGTTTAAGGTGTGTTTATGGAAGTGGCCATGGTGTCCATGGTGATCACTGTTTAATGGGTCATCAATCTGACTGAGCTTCAGCGTGGCAGCTTTAACTAGCTCTTTGATTGGTGAGTGTGGTGGAGGGGGGAGGGGAGAGGGGGGTCGTTGGGTGTGGGATTGGTTCAGAGACTTCCTCTGAGTGCCTTGTGTGATGTGGAGCAGAGGGTCAGGCGAGGTGGCAGAGATCCACGCTGTCTGCCTGTGCACACTGTCCTTTGCGCTTATCCACACATTCTGTTTGGGTATAACATCCCAAGGGCATGACGCAGGTTTGCACAGAGTAATCTGGATCCAACGATGTTTGGATGAACCCCATGAGGTCTAAAATGTTCTTTACAATTCCTAAAGATATTGAAGTTGTCAATACTTTATCCCATAGGTAATGCGTGTGGATGTCAAGCACGTGTTCAGGCTAAAGAGGCTGCTAAAGAATTCAATTTCTTTCCTTTCCAAAGTTGGAATGGGGTCTGAGATGAAGACATGTTGCCACTGACGGTCGCTCAGCTTCTCCAGTAGCAGGGAAAAGTCTTTCTTCAGGATCTCAGAGCCAGTTTTCCTTCCTAGAATGTCAAAAGTTCCAGCATAGATAATAATCCTCACGTTACTTGGATGTGTCGAGAGGAAAACTAGCAACAGCTCTGTGAGCTCCCTGACACGTGTGAGAGCCATGGGCCGAATTTCAGGCTTTATTTCTGTTTCACTCTGCATCTATGTCTCTGTCTTTGTCTGTCCCTCTTTCTTTTTCTTTCTTTCTTTCTTTCTTTCTTTCTTTCTTTCTTTCTTTCTACGTTTCTCTCTCGCTCTCTCTCTATCTGTCTTTGTTTCGCTCTGTGTGTCTATCTATCCCTTAGTCTTTGTCTATCTCTCTCTTCATCTCCCCCTTTCTGTCTATGTTTCTCTCTGTCTCTTTTTTTCTGTCTTTCTCTCTCTCTTTCTCTTTCTCTGAGTGTGTGTTAGTGGGTGTAATGTTCCGTATCCCATGCTGAAACACACACAGGGCCTTGTTTCTCATTTCCCCCGGTGTGTAAAGGTCACACTCTGCTGTTGATCCTCCTGCAGTGCTTCACTTCTTTAATCACCTCTCATTTATCTGGAAAAAGCCGGGTGGCAGAGCTAACCCTCAGCCTACGCCACCTAAATCCACCCTTTCTGAGGAATCTCCAAGCTCTGGTGAGGTTTTATAACATCTCCAAATCATTTCAAGAACAGCGCTTCAATGACTTTCAGGAAATTTATGAACACAGTTCACTGAATCAACAAAAACAAGTGGTCATATTTATAGAAAGAAGGAAAAACGAATAGCCATCGACTCTCAACCCGCAGCCCACAGAGTGTCTATGTTTTCTACACTTTTCTGGCCACGAGCTTCAGAATCGTAAAGTTTGCAGTCTGCTGCAGGCTCGCCACATTTCTGTGTATTGGTTTCCAACAAGAACTCTTTTGAACAGCCAGCTTTTTGGAACGTTTTATGTCATACTGAAGACAGCTGCTTCAACTGGCAGCCTTAAAAAAAAAAAAAAACCTCAGCAGGACTGTCTAGAGAGCCAGTCTTCAGACTCATTCTACATCACTTTTAGCTCGTTGTGCAGATGACATTGTAACAAACATGACTGGAGTGTGAGGATCCATGTCCAAAATCCAGGGTGGTATACAAACCTGGGTTAAATACAACATCCATGAGATTTCCAAGGTCAAAGGGCAAATCCAAAGAGTAGTCGAAAAGGCAAGGGTCGAACAAGATAAAGCAATAACGAGAGATAACAATCAGCAAGGCTTCACAGTGAACATAATGAGAACCTTATGCCCTATTTAGCCTGTGAACAGGAAGTGTGTGTGTGTGTGTGTGTGATAACTGAGGAAGAATTTGGGGGAGGAGGCCCTCCAGTGGTGTGGCAGACAGATGTCCCTGATGGATGTGACAGTCGTTTGTTCACGTAGCTATTTTTCTACTGCTGTCACTTTTGTAGGAATTGATTATGAACGAAAGAACAAACTGCTTCAAGATGTTTTGATTTATTGACATATTAGAACAGGTAAAATTTACTTATCAATTTATTTGAGTGTGTTGATTAGTTATATGCACTAAGAGATGTAAGTTCTAACCAATAGCAAAACATTGTTGTGAAATAAGGTGCATAATGTTTGCATTTCCCCTGTAGATTGCGTCCTCTCTTAGCTCATGTCTTCAGTAGCATCTGTAGCTTCTGTGATCCCTGAGAACCCAATAAACACACATTATCAGCGATGGCTGGCGAGCTGTAGCGTAGTAACAAAGTATTCAACATTTTCAGTGAGAATACAGCTGTACATCAGTAAATAAAAAAACAGAGAACTGGTTTCTTTGGCTGATTTGTGGCCATTTGAGCCTCGAGTTTGGAATAATTAGTAACGTGTGAGTGCTGTGTTTGAGTCTGGGAGCAGTGTAGCAGTGTAGCAGTGTAGAAGTGTAGAAGTGTAGCAGTGTATCAGTGTAGAAGTGTAGCAGTGTAGAAGTGTAGCAGTGTAGCAGTGTAGAAGTGTAGCAGTGTAGAAGTGTAGCAGTGTAGCAGTGTAGCAGTGTAGAAATGTAGAAGTGTAGCAGTGTAGCAGTGTAGCAGTGTAGAAGTGTAGCAGTGTAGAAGTGTAGCAGTGTAGCAGTGTATCAGTGTAGAAGTGTAGCAGTGTAGCAGTGTAGCAGTGTAGCAGTGTAGCAGTGTAGAAATGTAGAAGTGTATCAGTGTAGCAGTGTAGAAGTGTAGCAGTGTAGAAGTGTAGCAGTGTAGAAGTGTAGCAGTGTATCAGTGTAGAAGTGTAGCAGTGTATCAGTGTAGCAGTGTAGCAGTGTAGAAGTGTAGCAGTGTAGCAGTGTAGAAGTGTAGCAGTGTAGAAATGTAGAAGTGTATCAGTGTAGCAGTGTAGAAGTGTAGCAGTGTATCAGTGTAGAAGTGTAGCAGTGTAGCAGTGTAGCAGTGTAGCAGTGTAGAAGTGTAGCAGTGTAGAAGTGTAGCAGTGTAGAAGTGTAGCAGTGTATCAGTGTAGAAGTGTAGCAGTGTAGAAGTGTAGCAGTGTAGCAGTGTAGCAGTGTATCAGTGTAGAAGTGTATCAGTGTAGAAGTGTAGCAGTGTAGCAGTGTATCAGTGTAGAAGTGTAGCAGTGTAGCAGTGTAGCAGTGTAGAAGTGTAGCAGTGTAGAAATGTAGAAGTGTATCAGTGTAGCAGTGTAGAAGTGTAGCAGTGTAGAAGTGTAGCAGAGTATCAGTGTAGAAGTGTAGCAGTGTAGAAGTGTAGCAGTGTAGCAGTGTAGCAGTGTAGAAGTGTAGCAGTGTAGAAATGTAGAAGTGTATCAGTGTAGCAGTGTAGAAGTGTAGCAGTGTAGAAGTGTAGCAGTGTATCAGTGTAGAAGTGTAGCAGTGTAGCAGTGTAGCAGTGTAGAAGTGTAGCAGTGTAGAAATGTAGAAGTGTATCAGTGTAGCAGTGTAGAAGTGTAGCAGTGTAGCAGTGTAGAAGTGTAGCAGTGTAGAAGTGTAGCAGTGTAGAAGTGTAGCAGTGTAGAAATGTAGAAGTGTATCAGTGTAGCAGTGTAGAAGTGTAGCAGTGTAGAAGTGTAGCAGTGTAGCAGTGTAGAAGTGTAGAAGTGTAGAAGTATATCAGTGTAGAAGTGTAGAAGTGTATCAGTGTAGAAGTGTAGCAGTGTAGCAATGTAGAAGTGTAGCAGTGTATCAGTGTAGAAGTGTAGAAGTGTATCAGTGTAGAAATGTAGAAGTGTAGCAGTGTAGCAGTGTAGAAGTGTAGCAGTGTAGCAGTGTAGAAGTGTAGAAGTGTAGAAGTATATCAGTGTAGAAGTGTATCAGTGTAGAAGTGTAGCAGTGTAGCAATGTAGAAGTGTAGCAGTGTAGCAGTGTAGAAGTGTAGCAGTGTAGAAGTGTAGCAGTGTATCAGTGTAGAAGTGTAGCAGTGTAGAAGTGTAGCAGTGTAGCAGTGTAGCAGTGTATCAGTGTAGAAGTGTATCAGTGTAGAAGTGTAGCAGTGTAGCAGTGTATCAGTGTAGAAGTGTAGCAGTGTAGCAGTGTAGCAGTGTAGCAGTGTAGAAGTGTAGCAGTGTAGAAATGTAGAAGTGTATCAGTGTAGCAGTGTAGAAGTGTAGCAGTGTAGAAGTGTAGCAGTGTATCAGTGTAGAAGTGTAGCAGTGTAGAAGTGTAGCAGTGTAGCAGTGTAGAAGTGTAGCAGTGTAGAAATGTAGAAGTGTATCAGTGTAGCAGTGTAGAAGTGTAGCAGTGTAGAAGTGTAGCAGTGTATCAGTGTAGAAGTGTAGCAGTGTAGAAGTGTAGCAGTGTAGCAGTGTAGCAGTGTAGAAGTGTAGCAGTGTAGAAATGTAGAAGTGTATCAGTGTAGCAGTGTAGCAGTGTAGAAGTGTAGCAGTGTAGAAGTGTAGCAGTGTAGAAGTGTAGAAGTGTATCAGTGTAGCAGTGTAGAAGTGTAGCAGTGTAGAAGTGTAGCAGTGTAGCAGTGTAGAAGTGTAGAAGTGTAGAAGTATATCAGTGTAGAAGTGTAGAAGTGTATCAGTGTAGAAGTGTAGCAGTGTAGCAATGTAGAAGTGTAGCAGTGTATCAGTGTAGAAGTGTAGAAGTGTATCAGTGTAGAAATGTAGAAGTGTAGCAGTGTAGCAGTGTAGAAGTGTAGCAGTGTAGCAGTGTAGAAGTGTAGAAGTGTAGAAGTATATCAGTGTAGAAGTGTAGAAGTGTATCAGTGTAGAAGTGTAGCAGTGTAGCAATGTAGAAGTGTAGCAGTGTATCAGTGTAGAAGTGTAGCAGTGTAGAAGTGTAGCAGTGTAGCAGTGTAGAAGTGTAGCAGTGTAGAAATGTAGAAGTGTATCAGTGTAGCAGTGTAGAAGTGTAGCAGTGTAGAAGTGTAGCAGTGTAGCAGTGTAGCAGTGTAGAAGTGTAGCAGTGTATCAGTGTAGAAATGTAGAAGTGTAGCAGTGTAGAAGTGTAGCAGTGTATCAGTGTAGAAGTGTAGCAGTGTATAAATCTAGAAGTGTATCAGTGTAGCAGTGTAGAAGTGTAGCAGTGTAGAAGTGTAGCAGTGTAGAAATGTAGAAGTGTATCAGTGTAGAAGTGTAGCAGTGTATAAATCTAGAAGTGTATCAGTGTAGCAGTGTAGAAGTGTAGCAGTGTAGAAGTGTAGCAGTGTAGAAATGTAGAAGTGTAGCAGTGTATCAGTGTAGAAGTGTAGCAGTGTAGAAATGTAGAAGTGTAGCAGTGTATCAGTGTATCAGTGTAGCAGTGTAGAAGTGTAGCAGTGTAGAAGTGTAGCAGTGTAGAAGTGTATCAGTGTAGAAATGTAGCAGTGTAGCAGTGTAGAAGTGTAGCAGTGTAGAAGTGTATCAGTGTAGAAATGTAGCAGTGTAAAAGTGTAGCAGTGTAGCAGTGTAGAAGTGTAGAAGTGTAGCAGTGTAGAAGTGTATAAGTGTATAAGTGTAGAAGTGTAGATGTGTAGAAATGTAGAAGTGTAGAAGTGTAGCAGTGTAGCAGTGTAGAAATGTAGAAGTGTAGCAGTGTAGCAGTGTGGAAGTATAGAAGTGTAGCAGTGTAGAAGTGTAGAAGTGTAGCAGTGTAGAAGTGTAGAAATGTAGAAGTGTAGCAGTGTAGAAATGTAGAAGTGTAGCAGTGTAGAAGTGTAGCAGTGTAGAAGTGTAGAAGCGTAGAAGTGTAGCAGTGTAGAAGTGTAGCAGTGTAGAAGTGTAGCAGTGTAGAAATGTAGAAGTGTAGCAGTGTAGCAGTGTGGAAGTGTATAAGTGTAGAAGTGTAGATGTGTAGAAATGTAGAAGTGTAGCAGTGTAGAAGTGTAGAAGTGTAGAAATGTAGAAATGTAGAAGTGTAGCAGTGTAGAAGTGTAGCAGTGTAGCAGTGTAGAAGTGTAGCAGTGTAGAAGTGTAGCAGTGTAGCAGTGTAGAAGTGTAGCAGTGTAGAAGTGTAGGAGCGTAGAAGTGTAGCAGTGTAGAAGTGTAGCAGTGTAGAAGTGTAGGAGCGTAGAAGCGTAGCAGTGTAGAAGTGTAGCAGTGTAGAAGTGTAGGAGCGTAGAAGTGTAGCAGTGTATCAGTGTAGAAATGTAGAAGTGTATCAGTGTATCAGTGCAGAAGTGTAGAAGTGGTGGTGTGAGTGTTTTTGTGGTGCGAGTGTCTTGTGGTGCGAGTGTCTTGTGGTGTCAGTGTTTTTGTAGTGCGAGTGTTTCTGTGGTGCGAGTGTTTGTGTGGTGCGAGTGTTTTTGTGGTGCGAGTGTCTTGTGGTGCGAGTGTCTTGTGGTGCGAGTGCTTTTGTGGTGCGAGTGTTTTTGTGGTGCGAGTGTTTTTGTGGTGTGATTGTTTTGTAGTGTGAGTGTTTCTGTGGTGTGAGTGTTTCTGTGGTGCGAGTGTTTTGTGGTGTGATTGTTTTGTAGTGTGAGTGTTTCTGTGGTGCGAGTGTTTCTGTGGTGCGAGTGTTTCTGTGGTGCGAGTGTCTTGTGGTGCGAGTGTTTCTGTGGTGCGAGTGTTTCTGTGGTGCGAGTGTCTTGTGGTGTGGTGCGAGTGTTTCTGTGGTGTGAGTGTTTCTGTGGTGTGAGTGTTTCTGTGGTGCGAGTGTTTTTGTGGTGCGAGTGTCTTGTGGTGTGGTGCGAGTGTTTCTGTGGTGCGAGTGTTTTTGTGGTGCGAGTGTCTTGTGGTGTGGTGCGAGTGTTTCTGTGGTGCGAGTGTTTCTGTGGTGCGAGTGTTTTTGTGGTGCGAGTGTTTCTGTGGTGCGAGTGTCTTGTGGTGTGGTGCGAGTGTTTTTGTGGTGCGAGTGTCTTGTGGTGCGAGTGTTTTTGTGGTGCGAGTGTCTTGTGGTGCGAGTGTTTATGTGGTGCGAGTGCTTTTGTGGTGCGAGTGCTTTTGTGGTGCGAGTGCTTTTGTGGTGTGATTGTTTTGTACTGTGAGTGTTTCTGTGGTGCGAGTGTTTTTGTGGTGCGAGTGTTTTTGTGGTGCGAGTGTTTTTGTGGTGTGAGTGTTTCTGTGGTGCGAGTGTTTTGTACTGTGAGTGTTTCTGTGGTGCGAGTGCTTTTGTGGTGCGAGTGTTTTTGTGGTGTGAGTGTTTCTGTGGTGCGAGTGCTTTTGTGGTGCGAGTGTTTTTGTGGTGTGAGTGTTTCTGTGGTGCGAGTGCTTTTGTGGTGTGATTGTTTTGTACTGTGAGTGTTTCTGTGGTGCGAGTGCTTTGTACTGTGAGTGTTTCTGTGGTGCGAGTGTTTCTGTGGTGCGAGTGCTTTTGTGGTGCGAGTGTTTTGTACTGTGAGTGTTTCTGTGGTGCGAGTGTTTCTGTGGTGCGAGTGCTTTTGTGGTGCGAGTGTTTTTGTGGTGTGAGTGTTTCTGTGGTGCGAGTGCTTTTGTGGTGTGATTGTTTTGTACTGTGAGTGTTTCTGTGGTGCGAGTGCTTTGTACTGTGAGTGTTTCTGTGGTGCGAGTGTTTCTGTGGTGCGAGTGCTTTTGTGGTGCGAGTGTTTTGTACTGTGAGTGTTTCTGTGGTGCGAGTGTTTCTGTGGTGCGAGTGTTTTGTACTGTGAGTGTTTCTGTGGTGCGAGTGCTTTTGTGGTGCGAGTGTTTTTGTGGTGCGAGTGCTTTTGTGGTGCGAGTGTTTTTGTGGTGTGAGTGTTTCTGTGGTGCGAGTGGTTTGTACTGTGAGTGTTTCTGTGGTGCGAGTGTTTTGTAGTGTGAGTGTTTTGTAGTGTGAGTGTTTTTATGGTGCGAGTGTCTTGTGGTGTGGTGCGAGTGTTTTGTACTGTGAGTGTTTCTGTGGTGCGAGTGCTTTGTACTGTGAGTGTTTTTATGGTGCGAGTGTCTTGTGGTGTGGTGCGAGTGCTTTTGTGGTGTGATTGTTTTGTACTGTGAGTGTTTCTGTGGTGCGAGTGCTTTTGTGGTGCGAGTGTTTTGTAGTGTGAGTGTTTTGTAGTGTGAGTGTTTTTATGGTGCGAGTGTCTTGTGGTGTGGTGCGAGTGCTTTTGTGGTGTGATTGTTTTGTACTGTGAGTGTTTCTGTGGTGCGAGTGCTTTTGTGGTGCGAGTGTTTTGTAGTGTGAGTGTTTTGTAGTGTGAGTGTTTCTGTGGTGCGAGTGCTTTGATATTGAATAATGGTACCACAGGAAAACAATTAAAAAGTAAACTGATGAACCTAGTATCTACCATTCTGCAAATCTGTGTGCACCAGAGTGACGTATTGGAACGGCACAATGGATTCCCAGTACAGAAGGAATTCTTCTCTGTGAAAGCAAACCTGCGATTATAAGCTCCGCCCCCAAACATGTCCAGAATTGGTGCTGGTGCAGGGTCAAGTATTCAGACCAAGTGTGAAATGAATGATATTTATATAAGCTATAAGCTGTGAGTTTCAGTCCATCAGTTATTTAATTTTAACTGTACAAACACACAAAACCAGTTTAATCTGTTAATCAAGACAGGAATTAAAGCTTACATCGATTTACCAGACTTTCACAGACCTCCAGAGAACAAAGTTTTAAGGACCGTCTTTGATTGAGCTTACCTCCTGTGTACAAAAAGAAAATGGAAAAGAGAATAAAAGAGAGCAAATAAAAGAAAGAAAGAGAGAGAGAAAGATGACAGTAGAAGATGGATGGAGCAGTAAATGGACAAATGAATCGAGTGAGTTAGGCTCCACTAACACCCTCTAGCACTCTCTAAAACTCTAAAACACAATCTATAGCTCACGCTAACATTTTCAAACACATACACACACACACACACACACATATACACACACACACACACACACAGCCCGACTGATGGAGTGTGTGTTACTGAGCGGAGTGTGTGAAATTGCATAGCGCTATACAGAGCACTCGTCTGTAGGGCTGAAGTTACTGCAGCTTATCATAACGCTGTGTGACCTGTCAAAACACACCCCAAACACACACACACACACACACACACACACACACACACACACATACACACCTGCCAGAGGTCTAACATCACTTCTGCCCCTTACACACCTTGTTCTGAATAATTCATATGCAGCTGTCATGACAGCAGCCATGCAAACATAAACATGCATACACACACATACACACACACATACACACACACATTGATAGGCCAGAGTGTGTGTTGACAGTAAATAAGACAGATCCAGTGAGATGTGAACACACAGCTTCCATAGCACAGGTGGTCACGCTATCAGTGTTTAGTGTCCTCTGCATGTGTGTGTGTGTGTGTTTGTGTGTGTTTGTGTGTGAGTGAGTGTACCAAAGTACCACATCCTGAAGATAATTGGTTTATTTCTATTTTTCACTGTTAACACACCAGATCACAGGATCTGTATCATAATCAAAACCTCTTCCAACATCCATCCATCCATCCATCCATCCAGTCTCCATACGGGGAGCCTGGAGTCTATCCCAGGGAACTCGGGGCACATGGCGGGGGACACCCTGGATGGGGTGCCAACCCACTGCAGGGCACAGTCACACACACATATTCACATGTCTCATGTCTTTTTTCACATTCTCATGTCTTTTGACTGGGGGAGGAAGATGCAAGCTCCACCCAGTCAGGGTGGAGGCAGGATTTGAATGTATTGTGAGGGTGTGAGGCGGGGGTGTGAGGTGAACATGCTAACCACTAGGCAACCGTAAACCCCCCCCCCCCCCCCCCCCCCAACGTCACGTGCAAAACTTTCATCAGTACCTCATAAAAAAACCCTCCCAAAACATTACATCATAACCAAAACCCCTCCCAATTGATCAAGTCATTATACATTATGTCATAATCAAAACCCCTCCCAATACATTACATCATAACCAAAACCCCTCCCAAAACATTACATCATAACCAAAACCCCTCCCAATTGATCAAGTCATTATACATTATGTCATAATCAAAACCCCTCCCAATACATTACATCATAACCAAAACTCCTCCCAAAACATTACATCATAACCAAAACCCCTCCCAATTGATCAAGTCATTATACATTATGTCATAATCAAAACTCCTCCCAATACATTACATCATAACTAAAACCCCAGGATGCCCTGATTTACTAAAGGTTTGTGTGTAAAAACGTGTAAACTTGGTAACAGCCACAAATTGACTAGCTGATTTACTAACAGGCTCTACAGAGGACTGCGTCTTAGACTGATTTGACTCTTTTTTTCCTGTAGGGCCTAATGAATATGCAAGCTGGTGTTTTTACCCAAAGTATAAAATAAGTGAGACAATATAAAAAAAATGAAAAAGAGCAAATATAGTAATTTATCAGCCTCAGTGTGATTTACTGCAGCTTGAAAGTCACTTCATGCACAAATGATTACATCCAGAGAGCAGGTATTACATTTGTGGAAGATTATTTATGCCAGTTGAAAACAAAATTATGCCAATTAGGAAGAATAATGAGAAAAATTATTTAATTTGTATCTTACTAAAGTAATCTGAAAGATTTTTCCCCAAAATGATGAAATCGTTCGCATTGTATGGTTGGATTCATATTAGATTTTCATCACACATGAGCACATCTGATGCCAATAGCATGTAAAAAGAGCCTGCGAAAAGGGTTTTAATTCACATTTTCCTTATTAACATAATACACACTCACGTCTGCACTCTTTTCTTCAATTATTCACATCGTGACCCAAGTTCATTTAGTTTCAAGTTCATTTTGACTCTTTTGGGAATCTCTTGTCGTGGCTACAGGGAACATTTAGCACACAGAAACATCTCTTTTCTTTCTTGTTTCCACTCTCTACATATCTCTTTTTCTCTGTACGTCACCCACAGCATGGTCAGTATTCACACATGAAATTTAAGCCATTGCGCACAAATCATTGCCTGTTATTTTGGAATTAATCGAATCATTGTTTCATAACCCAAGCCTTCTCCAAAACCTCTCCCAGGATCCCAGAGTAAGAGAAAGTAGCAGAAGTAAAACGAGGAAAGAAAATGGAGAGAAAGAGAATTCGAGCGAAGATAAAAGAGCGAGAGAGGTATTTAAAGAAAGCCGCAGTTTAGTCAGTACATTACTTTAATAGTCATCCTAACTGCAGCTGTGCATCAGTTGTGTTATAATCTGCAATCATCATTAGCCGTAATCGCGGCCTCGCGTTCTCACGTGCACGTGGAAAATGGAGGCGGCACTAATCATTCCGCCCTGGAGAGGAAGTGGTCAGATCTTAATTAGGACTGAGGTCAATTAGGAGATAATAAATTGCAGTGTGTCAGAGGAGCGTGTGAAGGTGATTTCTCGTACACTACAGAGTGACTGTGCTTCATGTGTTAAACTCTAATGAACACTGGCACAAATCCCGGGAATCTGAGCCATGGGAAGTGAGCTGCTGACCGCACACTGCTTCCCTCACAGCAACATGTTTCTGCAGCGTTCATTTCACAGACACTTCTATCCAAAGAGACTTAAACATGAGGCAGAATCCAGTCCAAGCCCGGGGTTCAGGTTCAGGGTCTTATCGACAGGCTAACAGTTGCTTTATAGCAGAGCAGGGATTTGAACTTTTTTCTCACTTTTAACATTGAAAGTCTCAGAGTCTCTTAAGATGAAGAATCCTACAGAATACAATCTTACATATTGCTTAATAATTTTGGAATTATTTGGTGTAGAGATTTACTTTTCCATCAGAACCAAAACATTACATCATAACCAAAATACAATCAATACATCACAGTCAAAACCCTTCATAATATGTTACATTACACTCAAAACCTTACATCATAACCAAATATATTACATCATAAACTAGACCCCTCCCCAAACATTACATCATAATCAGAACATTAGATCATAACCAAAACCCCTCCAAATACTTCACATCATAACCACAACCTCATAGTACATTACATCATAACCAAAACATTACATCACAAACAAAAAGCCCTCCCACTACATTATAATACATTACATCATAACCAAAACATTACATCATAACCAAAACTATTACATCACAAACAAAAAGCCCTCCCAATACATTATAATACATTACATCATAACCAAAACTATTACATCACAAACAAAAAGCCCTCCCAATACATTATAATACATTACATCATAACCAAAACATTACATCATAACCAAAACTATTACATCACAAACAAAAAGCCCTCCCAATACATTATAATACATTACATCATAACCAAAACATTACATCATAACCAAAACTATTACATCACAAACAAAAAGCCCTCCCAATACATTATAATACATTATATCATAACCAAAACATTACATCAGACAAAACAAAACCCCTCACAAAATATTACAAAATGGGCCAAAACATTAAATCGCAATTAAAATATTGTCATAACCCAAACCCCTCCCAAAATATTATACAATAATCAAAATATCACCTCATAACCCAAACCCCTCCCAAAATATTATACAATAACCAAAATATCACCTCATAACCCAAACCCCTCCCAAAATATTATACAATAACCAAAATATCACCTCATAACCCAAACCCCTCCCCAAAATATTATACAATAACCAAAATATCACCTCATAACCCAAACCCCTCCCAAAATATTATACAATAACCAAAATATCACCTCATAACCCAAACCCCTCCCAAAATATTATACAATAACCAACATATCACCTCATAACCCAAACCCCTCCCCAAAATATTATACAATAATCAAAATATCACCTCATAACCCAAACCCCTCCCCAAAATATTATACAATAACCAACATATCACCTCATAACCCAAACCCCTCCCAAAATATTATACAATAACCAAAATATCACCTCATAACCCAAACCCCTCCCCAAAATATTATACAATAATCAAAATATCACCTCATAACCCAAACCCCTCCCCAAAATATTATACAATAATCAAAATATCACCTCATAACCCAAACCCCTCCCCAAAATATTATACAATAATCAAAATATCACCTCATAACCCAAACCCCTCCCCAAAATATTATACAATAATCAAAATATCACCTCATAACCCAAACCCCTCCCAAAATATTATACAATAACCAACATATCACCTCATAACCCAAACCCCTCCCCAAAATATTATACAATAACCAAAATATCACCTCATAACCCAAACCCCTCCCAAAATATTATACAATAACCAAAATATCACCTCATAACCCAAACCCCTCCCAAAATATTATACAATAACCAACATATCACCTCATAACCCAAACCCCTCCCAAAATATTATACAATAATCAAAATATCACCTCATAACCCAAACCCCTCCCCAAAATATTATACAATAACCAAAATATCACCTCATAACCCAAACCCCTCCCCAAAATATTATACAATAATCAAAATATCACCTCATAACCCAAACCCCTCCCAAAATATTATACAATAATCAAAATATCACCTCATAACCCAAACCCCTCCCAAAATATTATACAATAACCAAAATATCACCTCATAACCCAAACCCCTCCCCAAAATATTATACAATAATCAAAATATCACCTCATAACCCAAACCCCTCCCCAAAATATTATACAATAACCAAAATATCACCTCATAACCCAAACCCCTCCCCAAAATATTATACAATAACCAAAATATCACCTCATAACCCAAACCCCTCCCAAAATAGTATACAATAACCAAAATATCACCTCATAACCCAAACCCCTCCCAAAATATTATACAATAACCAAAATATCACCTCATAACCCAAACCCCTCCCAAAATATTAAATATTAAATATTAGTGTAGAGATTCAGAGTCTCAGAGATCTGTGGCTTAATGAGGAAAAAATAACACGATAGCAAAATGTGTGTTTTGTGTTAATTTGTTTGTATTACAAAAACAGCAGTTGTATTTTTTTTATTTGATTTTCAAGGCCCACAACTTTCGAAAAGAGCTTTTGACCACTTTTTTTGTTATTCTGTTGCTACACCAATCTTACGTCTGCAACAGCTTCGTGTGCGACACCGACCGCAGTGTGTGAAACAACATGAGAGGTACATGACCACATATCTACTTCAAATGACTGAGTTCATAATAAAAATGGAAAAACAGACACAATCCTCTTCCTGCTAGCACTGGGTTCTTTATAATCATAATGCTAATGCTACTACTGCAGCAACGGCTAGTATATACAGTATGAGGTGTGTACAGGGCGAGATCCAGAGCCATCCCAGCATCCTGAGAGAGCTTCTGCTCAGAGATAATTAGAGGATTTAATCATAGAGCGTGAATTTGGCTGAAACTCTCACATTACGATGCTAAGCACATTCCCAGTGGCTTTACCTGCTAATTGCTCAGTTGAAGCCTCCTGAGTGTTTCATATACTTTTCGTAAGCAATCAGAAAAGGAACCACTACTAAACTGTGCCTTTTGACCTCTCTGACTTTGCTCATGTTGGAGTTAGGTGTTTTTTACGCCTACACTTCGTGCCCCAGAGGTCAGTGTTTATTCCTATATCACGCTGTGTTTATAGAGAGGTTATAAACTGGAGTATTGTGCAGTGTGTACTGTCTGTCTTCATTCACAGTGAGACGGACGAGAGAATGGGAGTGAAAGCTAATGAAACATAGAAGCAGAGAGCGAAAGTGGAAAGAAAGTGAGAACTTGCCTCCTTCTCTCCGTGTGGACCCCAGGTTGGGCGTCATACTGAAGAACACACTGAGTTCAGGCACAAAGAATGTTTTGTTAAAGACTTCGCTCTTGTTTTGCTTCTGCGTGAGATGTGGCTATGACGCAACCGAGTTTAACAAGCGCCTGGGGAAATGATTCATGCTGACTAGCTTTCACACCTAACACGCCGCTAACAACTTCACTTTCAGGTAAATTATTTTTGTCAGCTCTATGAATAGACAGGAAAATGAAGGGTGTGTTGTTCTTGTTACGGTAAACACATCTGTTGCTGTGTGTGTGTGTGTGTGTTGCCTTGCAATGAATTTATGTTTCATTTAGAGCTATTAACTATTTTGAAGGCTTTCCAACTGTTCAAATTTGACGTGTCTAATTCCCTGTATCCGAAATAGTGGCCTACTCGCTAAAACACAAAAATAGGTACAGTATATTATGGTTTATTAAAGATTTGTGTGTAAAAACACATGCAAACTTGATAATATCCATTAAAAATGTGCAAGCTCATTTACTAACAGGATCAACAGAGGATTGTTGATTGATTTTTTTTTTAAATAACCTGTTTTTTGCCTAATGAATATGGAATTTAGGGTATTTTTTACCTAAAAGTGTAAAATACAGTGCAAAGTCACTTTGCAAAATGGCGACAGTGTGGACATATTAATACATCTGGACATCTTCACTTGTTTATTTATCATATTTTAACCCTTTCCATCTCATCTCACTGCCTTTACTCTGCCTCATGCTTGAGTTTCTAGTTCAGTTTATTTTTCTGTGAGTTTATTTGATGACCGAACTCATAGCAACTACCACAAACATTTAGTGCCACAGAAATCTCATGTACATATCGTTTCTTCTGGTGACTCTTCACACGAAATAAGTCACCCAGTTATTCTTTGTAAATCTTTGCACACATTCGTTATTTTGGATCTTATAGCATTTTCATACGTGAGTTTTTTCTGTAGGGCCGTTGGAGCCCCGAGTTTGGCACGTTCGGTGAAGTGTGAAGTATGAAAGCTGTTTTTAAGCCAGGAAGCAGTCCAGTGATCTGATCCCTGGATCTCCTGGAGCTGGTGGTCTGGGGTTTGCTTCAGAAGAACCGCTGCATGGTTGAGGTGTGGAAGCTACTTTCGTGATGCTGGGAAAAGGCTTATTGTGGTTGCTGACGTATAAATCCAGACTTGCATAGCACTGGTGCACGGTGATTAGCTCACCTTCATGAAAACGCCTTTAACGGATCACAGCCTGTGTTTATTCTCTACTCTTTAAGGTATTGGTCCTCAAACTGGAGGCTCAGAGTGGGCTGCGTAACAGTCTTATTAATTTCAATTTTAACTTAATTTATTAAATATGCTTTCACCAAAGATGAAAGAATGGCACAGGTTTTAAATAGTAAAGGTTATTAAACATCTTTAAAATTAAATATGTGCCAATTAATTACTAATTACCTCACGCTAACCAGTTAGCTGCAATGTCATGAGAACAGCTCCATGCCAGGCCATCGATAGCTGTGCAGAATGTAATATGCCACGAATGAATAAAAAGAGTCTAGTCTAAAAAAAAGACTAAAAAAGAACTTTTTAGTTCTCTAAAAAAATTTTACAAAGAAGTACAAACACTTACACTTTTGTATAGCCTAGTTAAGAGTAATTAGACCTTCTGGGCCACTGGCAGGTACATTTACATTTTTGTACCTTGGGAAACAAAAATGTAGCTGTACTGTGCCTAATTTCTGACTGTGTAATTAGGGGAATTAAGAGCTTCTTACATTTTCATTAAAAAGATCATCAGAGTATCATTTGTCTTTTTCTTCCTTTTTGTTCTTTGTTCCAAAAATGTTAATTGGTGCAGCACATAAATCTGATTTATAGATTACTTCATTTCAAGATTTAACACTTTTATTGTACTCTCCAGACAGTGAGAGACAGCGAGCCAGTGAACCTTACACATTCCAAAAAGCTCAGCGTAGTGTGAAGCAAGAGGCAATTAATGGTCATGGCAGCTCTTGTGTTAAGAACATTCTGCTGAAACAAGTCTAGTGGAAGCTGGTGGGTAAGAATGTTAATTACAAAAACACTTTATGAAGGACTGTATTCATTTTGTCAAATAAAGTGTTTGTTCTTGTATTACGGCTGATGTTGTTCATCTCACCTACTCAAGTGGGCTTGCAGTGCTGGAAATAATTATTTGAACCATATGCGCTGGCTATTGAAGGAAATGTGGTATCAAGGGGAAAGAAACAGGCAATCTTCCCACATTGTGAAGTTTTCTAACCTTAAACGTGGGTATGACCACTTTAACCTGAGAGCAGCTTTCATTCCACACACCGCACTATTGCGCTAATCTTCACTGTGTTCAGCATGATCTCAGGGCCATGTTCCTTTCAAAACACTGTCTCATAATCCTGCCTTGTTGTTGCGTACCTGTTCTAGTACAGTGAGTTCTAGTACTTGGGCTAGAAACTACCGCTTACGATCAGTGTCTGCAAATGTTTTCCACCCCCATCACCTAACACCAAACAAGCGTAATTTCCTACAAGCCCTCATGGGGCTGTGCGATATTTGGGTGCTATGTGGGTATTTCCCCACTCAGATGTAATTTGGATGAAAATTGGCCTCATTAGTTGGCATGACTGCTTCTTAATTGATTTGTGCCTGAGTGATTCTCCATTACATCATCACTAAGACGGTCTACAATAGGACAGTGGACACAAATATGCTAATCCATGACTGGAGATTTGGAACACTGCCTAATATCTCTCTCTAATATGGCTTAGAAACTGCCCAGTGTACTAGTGTATTAGCAGGAAGGGTTAACTGTACTCAGCCAGATAACTGATGGCTTGAAGGAGACACCCATCTGCAAACAGGACAGAAGTGCTTAATGGTGAAGAAAGAAGAACTTCCTGGTGGTATCTACGCATGGAACCAGTGGCTTTAAGACTTCATCTGTGCTTAAGTGACTTCATCTTCAGATCAAGCACTGGAAGCTCAGTAGCTGCTTGCACCACTAAAACATAAACTCTATCATAACCTAGTTTCTATGTAAATGGCTACTATGTTTCAAGTTTACAAACTACTAAAAAAATGCATAGAGCGGCATAGATTTAACATGGACTTAATTCATAATGTAAAATATTAATACCTTCCCACTAGTGGATGCTGTGAACAAACTTCCTTCGGAAAAACGCATGTTTCCTCAACTAGAAATGTTTTCTTTTCTTTTTATTTTGTGTACAGTGTAAGCAATACTTCATATGGGAAGTATTTGTGTGCTCTGTGATCACTGGATATTTTGGTAGAGATGGATCATTTGTGTTTATTGTAAAGCAGAATCTGTTTGGATTTTGTTAAAATGACTAACTCGAGAGCCAAACCTCATTTGAAGCAAATGTTGCACTGAGAAAGACAGATGCTACCCGATAACTGCTGCCCTGCATCTTGATCACTGATGTAGTATTTCCTGTTTATGTCTATTATATAATTCTACTCAGCACTCCTCTCCTGTCAGGGTATGGTGTAGGAGCGACTTTACACCCTGACCTACAGTGGAAGTTGCGTTCAGTTGGTGCAACTGGCTGCTGTTGTCCATGACTGGACTTTCACACAGGGTCAGACTGCATCGTGAGGAATTTGTGCACATGCTGTGGTTCTTCTTTCAAGATGTTAAGCCTCTGAAAGAACTAGAGAAAGCTTTGGCTGTAGATCCTTCATTCACCTTCCTCAGGGAAGACCTGGTGCTTGGCTGTTCAAAGGTTTTACCAGAAATGAATTTTTATCTAATCTGCTGATGCAATACTTGCTGATGTATACCTGACATTGGAATACCTTCAAGTCTCACATGAAGGGATCTTGATTGGGTGGTTAAGTTTAGATTGGGGGAAGTTTGGTTAAGTTTAGATTGGAGGAAATTTGGTTAAGTTTAGATTGGAGAAAGTTTGGTTAAGTTTAGATTGGAGAAAGTTTGGTTAAGTTTAGATTGGGGGAAGTTTGGTTAAGTTTAGATTGGAGGAAATTTGGTTAAGTTTAGATTGGGGGAAGTTTGGTTAAGTTTTGATTGGGGGAAGTTTGGTTAAGTTTAGATTGGGGGAAGTTTGTTCAAAATCAGTATATTCTTATCACTGGTTCCTTTCCAACCTGTTGCAACTGTCCAGTATTCCCCATATAAGAGACTTTCGATGGACATTACATCAAATCAAACTGGCCAGCTGTAAAATTGAACTATACCTTATCACTTTACACCTAACTGCTTCCTGATTGGGCACTATTGTTTAAGTTGTGTGTGCTTTCTTGTGATGAGCAAACGTTCAGTGAGTCTGCATTAAAATTTTCTCTTGTTCATAATAATATCCATTCAACATGTTTCTCTCTGAACTGCAATTTTCATTCTTTTGCCCATTTTAGCGTACTCTGATTGTGCCTTCCACAGTTCGACACAAAACACTACTGTTTTAATTGCGAATTCTGTTAAACCTACCACTTCTTTTGTTCTTGTGTGTGTCTGCTTTTTTTGTAATCAACTTCACACTCAGTAATATTTTCAGGCTTTCTGGTTTTGTTTGATAAAATTTGAGACTTTGATATCCTGCATTCACAGGCTTTTGTCCACAGAAAATAATAAAAGTCTGCAGTTCACTTGATGGCCAAAAGGAAAATGTGTGATGTTTATTACCTCATTGTGGCTTTAACAATTAGCGGTTCAATTTTCCAAAAGCAAATAAAAAAAATAGTACATCAACACGTATGTCCAAAAAACAGACTTTTTCATGGGAAGTATCATACAAAATAAATCCAAAATAACAGAATTTTGGCACATTTCAGCTAATTAATTTGTATAAGGTCATTAGTGTACATTCTAAATTTATTTATATATATATATATATATATATATATATATATATATATATATATATATATATATATATGTATATATATTTATTTATATATAAACCATGGACATCACATCAACGAATCATGATTACTTCACAAGTCACTTTTTATGTAACTAATAAACACAGCCATTCTGAATATGCATTTTGACATTACTGGAGACCAGTATTAGTATTTTAGATGAAAACCAGCATGTTTAATGCACGTATATTGTTGCTTTTTTGTGCCATGTTGTCCTAATATTTGACACGTGTGAAATATTGATTGAGGAATTAACCATGACTGTGCAAGTAACAGACTCACAGGGCATTAGCTATTAACATCTCTCTCTTTTTTTCCATCCAAGATCCACCTCAGCATTTTTGCCCCATTAAAGCATTACTCGGTGATCTCCACATTAGCATTACCTGAACATCTTAAACGTTTCACATTAATAACACTAACTGTTGAAAAAAAACGACGATATTACTTAACTGGAAAGACAGAACTAAAGTGTCCATAGAACAATGACTTAACCTCTTACATTCCAGGCATTTGGCAGACGCCTTATCCAGGGCATCTTACAGAAGTGAAAGGACATTACATTTTTAGATCACTTATTCAACTGAGCAGTTGAGGGTTAAGGGTCTTGTTTAAGGGCCTAGCAGGGGCAGCTTGGTGGTACTGGGATTTGAACTCATAACCTTCTGAGCAGTAGTCTAATGCAATAAGCACTGAGCTGAACTTGGAAAAACAAACAGCTACATCTGAAAAATCCTCTTCATCCTTTTACAATATATGCTGACTCCATTTCTTAGCAATTCATCAGCAATTAATGTAATAGCTCATGATGCCACATGGTTCGTGTCAGGGAAGGAGTTTGGTATGATGCAATACCTTTAAATTAGAAATAATCATTTGATTTTATCAGTCTACATATAAAGCCTAATAAACCAATTAAATATGTGAACATCACATAGAAATCTAAACAGTTGGCAATTTATTAGGAACAGAAAGTGGTGGGAGGGGAGATACATGGTTTTGATTGACACTTCATGCAGCCAGTGGACATAATAGTTAAGGTTTTTTCCTGTGGTTAATTAGACGTCAACTCCTACAGGTAGACAAAGGACTACAGCCACATTTTGTATATAGAAAAAAGTGAACAGTGAATATACTCGTTTTCCGTCAGACATGATGGACACACTCAGTGTTACTGTATGTATAACTATCAGTCGGACATCATATTATGCTCACAATTTTTTATTTGATTTCTTAACGGTCTTAGGATGTGTTATGTGTTCTATCTTTTCATCTGGTCTTATCTAACCCAAGCAGAATGCAGTTAATTCAGTACACGTTTTTGCCTCATGAATGTCTTCCGTCAGTTTCACTTTTTGATTCGCTGCAGTGCAGTGAACTATGCTAGCAAACACCAAACCACAAAGGTTCAAATTCCTGCACGATGCACCAGTGAGTCATAAATCTGGTTTTATTGGAGTCCAATAGCTCTGGCCTTGCCGCACTCATCTCACATTGTGCCTTTACAGTAGACACAGCAGTTTCTGAGATGAAATGTCATGGACGTTCTCCTTTTTTACGTTAGGCTTATAGAGCCTGAAAGTGTGTACATGCATTTAGAGAAAGGTTTCACTAAAAAGGGATGTGGGGGAATTTTTCAGAGTTTAACCATACGTGACTAACGTTCCTGAAGATCTGAGTGTTAACGTCGAAACACAACTGTAATGCTCCATCCTGCTTTCTGACTACTACAAGTGTCACTATTAGAGATGGCTATTTCTCTGGAAGTCTAGTAGACCTTAGACCTCTGTTTTTTTTTTTTTTGTTGCTTTCATTGTATGAAGGATGTTTCTAAGAATGTTTCTATGACTTGAAGCTTGTACAGTGTGAAGTAGCTGAACAGGAAAGATTACACTTGAGGATTACAATAATAAATGCCTTTCAGGGTAGCCATGGACACTGTACTGATACATTTCAGAGTATAAAATGTGATTAAAGTAATAAAACTCAAAGACAGGAAAAGGAATAAAAAGCAACAATAACAAACTAAAAAAAGAATAAAGAAAAAACTGCTTATTATATAACTAAGAGATAAAACAAATAGCTTTGTTGGATGAGTCTTTACAGAATGGTATATTTATGACTTTAACAGTGGCACTTATCGGCTTTTTCATGTCATGTGTCCTGCACATGTCCCTCTAATAGGAAAATGACCAGATGAGCTTTCGTACTTCCTGCTGCTTGTGTTTGCTGAGTCATTCTTATTCAGTTGTTTAGCTGAGTTTGTAGCTAAACAACATGAGGACATGTCAGATCCAATGTGTAAGTGAAACTGAGATAATTCATGTTGTAATTGGGCCTGGTTCTGCCTTACTTATTTGCTTTTTTTTTTTTTTTTTGGCTCAATCCTGTAACACATGTTTACAGTTTGAGAGTTTAAAATATCCTCTGCATTGACTCAGTGATCATACTGAACTGATTTCCAGGCTGCTGCAGCCTCAGGGCTGAACATACACCTACACAATCCATATGATGTAACATGCCGTGTCATGGAGTGTATTTGCTGTTAGGTGACATCTCTATGTTCCACCTCCTGACCTGGCATGCTTTCACTTCCTCTTTGCCTTGTTTTGGTCTCGTATATTCTTGCTAAATCAGTGGGTATTTTCTACACTGTATTAAGGGTAATCCTTTCTAATCTTGTTTCTGAATAATCCCAGAAAAAAAGCAGATGCTTCATTTCCATGAAATTACTGACAGGATGAGTTGGGTAAAGCCTCTGCACCTTGTAATGTATTTCTTGATTATATATTGCACTGCAGTATAAGATGCACCCTCTTTATGTATTCTGTTATTACACAGGAAAGGAATAAAACACTCTGTGGTATGCTAATATAGCGAAATAATGAGTGACAGCTTGAGTGACCACACCCAGGTTGATTATTTTCTGATAACAGAACATCCTGAAGTGTTTTATTCCTCTTACACCACAGCAAGTTTCCACTGATAACATTTTTTATGAATAATCTATGACACATCGTACTACATATTCATTTATAGTTACAGTTAATGTTGTGGAACATCTGGGAAAAAAGTTAGTTCCTGTTCCCACTTACATTACAGCAGCTGTAGAGTTGTTCCCTCACCAGCCTCTCGTTTTTCTGCAGCTCATCATGTCACTGAGAAACTGCAAAGCGTAAACTCCTCTGTCCTGAAGATGTCAGGAAACTTAAACGTACAGCATTATCTCCTACTGTTACAAAGCGCTGACACTGGAGACTCCTTCCATCACTGTTAAATAAACATCTCCTTACAGAAAACTTCACCATATCAACGATTACACACGTATTTCTTTGTTGATTAACATCACTTTTTAATCCATTTATTGTTCGTCTCAGGTTATGTGGAGCATCCCTGTGAAGTCTCTGTGAATGAGCGGTTACTATAGAAACAAAAACATTGTAATATAAACCTGTGATCAATCAGCACCACAATCCAGAATCCTACATCACTGTGCTGTGAATCACTTTAATGTGCAATGATTTTCTTATTGTTTGTTGTTAACTCCTCTTGGATGATCAAGTATAAATGTTTTATCTAAAAACATTTGGAAGAGTGTATGCACCGTCCTGATTTCAGACTATAGGCACATTGGCTTGGAGCAGTCATGATCTGATATGCTAAACTATGCTAATAGCAATGTGGTAACACAGAGCAGTAAAATCAGGACACTAGAGGAACAGGGGTGGGTGGTGATGGTGGGAGGATATTTGCATTTTGCATATTCATCCAGTGTTCTTTGAGAGTAAAGGTATATAGATGCCTTTGTTTGTTTGTGTGTATTGTGTGTATGTGTGTATGTGTGTGTGTGTGTTTGCCAGCATAGATTATTTCCCATGCTTTAACTGACCTACTGAGTAAAGCATATATGAGCGCTATTAAAACAGTGTGAATGCTCCATAGCTCTGAGTCTCTGAGCTGTACTGAGAATTTAAGTTTGGTGAATTTTGGCTAAAATCTTCCTGCCTAGATAACTGTGTTTATTTATTGTTTATTAATTATTATACTGGTATATCTAGTAAACTAGCAACTCAGTTCATTAATTTTTCTGTTTGTTTCCTAAAGTTGAGAAAATGTGCATAATTAAGGGTTTTTCTGTGAACTCTTATGTTGAATTATCTGAGGAATCTTTGAGTTATTGCTGCTATAATGGACGTGAGAAGAGGAACTAACTTTTTTTCCACCTTGTTCAACTTCATCATTAATTTTTAAAAAGCACAATACAGTGTATAATTCTTTTCTCAGTTCCCATCGTATCACAGCTGCTCATTATCCATAGGCTTTATAAAAACCTCACTAAAGTATCAAATCTTGGCAGTATTTAGATATTTTTTTGTTGCATTTCTGTTTATTCAGGTTTAAAACGTTTATTATGTTCACGTTTCAAGAGTTAATGTTTGCTCAGAGTCACTGCAGCTCTGGCTGGGTGAAGAAGTTTTACATGCTAGCTTTCCTCCACTCTGCCGACGTAACAGATCCTGTTTTTGGTGACAGCGCAGGATCCGCCAAATGATTTATGAGCTCTGTTTCATAAAAACCTTATTTAGTGTAGCTCGGCTAACAGCGTCCTTGCGGTACTGCTATTCACTTCACGCTCGTGCTGTCACTTTGCGTTGTCTGCGTTGCTGCTTGATAATTACTTCACTTCTTTCAGCTGGCGTGTGATTAATTCAGGCACTGGAGGTAAAACATTTTATTAGCATTAAAGCCTCTCAGTGTGACGCTGAGCCTGAGGCTGGTCAGCATTTTAATTTTTTTTTTTTGCTTTACATCCAGGGATTGTGTGAGATTCAGATCAGGAGGGTTTGATCCCCCTGTAGATGTTGATGTTGATGTAGTTCTAGCTCAGGGGCTCTAGGTTGAAGTTTAGGGGTACTGATGAGTGTTCTGCCCTTGTAGAAGGTAAAATTAGCATAAAAATTAGTAAGGCCCTAAATCTGCACTAAGTGATCCTACAGGGGAAAACAGTGTTCAGAGAGAGAACGATGGCGTTTTATATATAGTGTGGGATGGAGATCATTGGTATTAGTGGGGTATTAGTGGACAGTGTTGGTGTTTTATGGAGAACGCTGGTGTTGATGGAGAATGCCAGTGTTTTATGGAGAACATTGGTGTTGATGGAGAACATTGGTATTGATGGAGAATGCTGGTGTATTATGGAGAACATTGGTGTTGATGGAGAATGTTGGTGTTTTATGGAGAACATTGGTGTTGATGGAGAACATTGGTGTTTGATGGAGAACATTGATGTTGACCATTGCTGGTGTTTGATGGAGAACATTGGTATTGATGGAAAATGCTGGTGTATTATGGAGAACATTGATGTTGACCAATGTTGGTGTTTTATAGAGAACATTGGTTTTGATGGAGAATCCTGGTGTTGGAGAATGCTGGTGTTTTATGGAGAACATTGGTGTTGATGGAGAACATTAATGTTTGATGGAGAACATTGATGTTGACCAATGCTGGTGTTTGATGGAGAACATTGGTGTTGATGGAGAATGTTGGTGCTTTATGGAGAACATTGGTGTTGATGGAGAATGTTGGTGCTTTATGGAGAACGCTGGTGTTGATGGAGAATGTTGGTGCTTTATGGAGAACAGTGGTGTTGATGGAGAATGCTGATGTTTTATGGAGAGAACAGAGAATGCTGGTGCTTTATGGAGAACACTGGTGTCAGTCGAGTCAAACTGAAAATCTGAGTGCACCATCAGGAACAGCAAACAGAACAATTGCTTTATACAGACAAGAGATGCTCAAAATGAATTATGTAGTAATTTATATGTAAATACACAACTTTATAAGTGATTGGAAAACTACCATGACATCCATCTGCATGACTTATCTAGAGCAGGAGTGACCTTATTGAGTCTAGCTCTGTTTTTAGAACATGGAACAAATAAAGTTTGAGGAAATTGACAGCTCAGGAATTAAACCGGTGATTTAAATCACATTAGACTAACAGTGTTTGCAGTGAACTGAGACACTTTTTAAAACTCTCTGTGATATTTATGAGTTCATGAAGGATAGAGTGCTTTTTGAAACTGAGGAGAACTGACATTTTGGGAGCAAGAGTGAGTGAATGATGATGGTGCAACAGCTGGTGATGTAAGTTTGGGAATCTGCTCCAGTTTCTGAACTCTGTTCTATTTTTCTTACTGATGACTCCTGAGAAAGCCAAAGAGCAAAACTGGAATGGGTGGAGAGAAGAGGAGTGAGAGAAGGCATGATGGAGGGTGTTTATGAGGGGTATGGTGCAGGAAAGGGGTCACTGTTGGAGAATGCTGGCTTTTGATGGACAAGGTGGGTGTTTTATTGAGAACATTGGTATTGATTGAGTTTTTTGGTATTTTCTGGAGAACATTGGTATGGGTGGAGAATGGTGGTGTTTTCTGGAGAACATCAGGAATGTCTGGTGTTTTCACTGATGTGTGTGAGGTCTTGTGGAGTCCATGCCTTGATGAGTCAGAGCTGTTTTGGTGCCACAAGAGGAACCTAAACAATATTAGGAAGGTGGTTTTAATGTTATGGCTGATCGGTGTGTATATATATATATATATATATATATATATATATATATATATATATATATATATATAATATAAACTTGCTAACATTGTTCTTTATGCAGCTTTATTGAAGGAAGCTACTAAAGGCAGAGTGCACTTGACTTGAAACTTTTGAAAACTTTTAATACATTTTAATACATGAGCCTTAAATAATTGAGAGAAAGACACTCTTGTACTCTTGTTTTTGTGGGCTTGTGTCAGGATCCACCTTCTAACCCTTTGAATATTTTAGACAGTTACTAATATTTAACCACCTAAATATTAAAGGCAACACTTCTTCCAAGAGACTACAGACACCCACACACACACACACACACACACGCACACAGTTTATCAACGTTTCATGAACTCTGACAGCTAAAGCTTTATGCTTATGCACAGAGACTCTCTGAACTCTGCCTGTGTGTGTGATCTTCTGCTTGTGATTTTTGAAAGGATCTGTTGTTGGAGAATGTTGGTGTATGTTCATGAATATTGCCATTTTGTGGTGTTAAATACAGAATATTAGTGTTTAGTGGTTAATTATTGGTGTTACAAAGATGAAAACTGGGAAATTGTTACGTATGATTGGAGTTTAATGGACTATGTTGGAATTCAATGGAGATGGAGAACTAATGGAGAACTTTAACGTTTGATAAGGTTTGAAGAAAAATGCAGGTGTTTGCTGATTAATGTTAGTGTTGGATTGATGGATGTTGAAATTGTCTGGGTGTGATGGTGACTGTTGATGTTTAATGGTAGAGAAGGTTTGTGTTTGATGGTGAATGTTGGTGTCTAATGGAGAATGTTGGTGTTTGATGGTGTCTGATGGAAAATGTTGGTGTTTGTTGGTGTCTGATGGAGAATATTGGTGTTTGTTGGTGTCCAATAGAGAAGGTTGGTGTCTGATGGAGAATGTTGGTGTTTGTTGGTGTCCAATAGAGAAGGTTGTTGTTTGATGGTGAATATTGGTGTCTGATGGAGAATGTTGGTGTTTGATGGAGAATGTTGTCTGATGGAGATGGTTGGAATTTGATGGAAAAGGTAGATATTTGATCATGTTTGATGAAGAATATTGGTGTTTAGCAGTGCAGGTTGCTGTACAGTCGAGATAGTTGATGTTTGGTCATGGCTTTGGGTGAATGTTGGCGTTTTATGATATCTGATGGTGAATGTTGGTGTTTGCTGGTGAATATTGGTGTCAAGTGGAGAAGGTTGATGTTTGATGGAGAGAGTTGGTGTTTAATTATTTTTGATTAAATATACTTGTGTTTTATGGTGAATGTTGATCTTAGATAGAGATGGTTGGTGTTTGATGGACAAGGTTCATATTTGATTATGTTTGATGGAGAATGTTTGTGTTTGATGGTCACTGTTCATGTCCAATGGAGAAATGTGATGTTTGCTGGAAATGTTCTGTGTTTGTTGATGAATGCTGGATTTTAATGGGAAATGATGGTGTCTTTTAATGCTTGTTGATGTTTGACGGAGAATGTTGGTATCTGATAAAAAAAAATACATGATAAGAGAGGAAAATGAACGCTTGGGGTTATAACACAATCTCTCTCTCTCTCTCTCTCTCTGGTTCTATGGTTCTCTGGGTCTACCTTGTGTTGTTCAGTTGATTCAGCTGATGGTGTTAAATGAGCTGTGTTGGGGAAGGAGAACACAGTAAAACCTTCAGTTCTGCTGTTCTGTAGGTTTAAGAAAGTGACAAGTATTTAAAGCCACTTAAGTATCATAAGTCTTGGCTAAAGAGTCCTTGATGTTATTGCACAGCTACAGACCTCAACACCATCTGATGCAATTTTCTCGTTCCTGTCTCGTTAACTCTTCTTAATGGCTAATCTCATTTAAAGAGTATATGTTAGGTTGTAAACGTTGCGATTTGTGTCCAATTCTATCATTATGACTGAAGTGTATTGCCAACCTGTTAAGACTTATTTCCTGTCCTGTAGCAACAGGCTTTATCGATCACTCTCTGCAGCCCGAACACCAGCAGAGCCAGGGATGTTATTTTGTCGAATCAGGAGCTTAACTCAAACTGATCGTCAATCTCTATCTCTGTGTCCAGTCCTCCTCCGGTAACAAATTTTTATCTGATTAGTTTTGACAGAGCACTGGTCTGTGCTGAGGATTACTCTGTCTCAGAGTCTGGTGAACTGTAGACGAGTGGAGTGAACAGCATTCTTGATGTTTGGAGTTTGTTTTCCTAAGAAAACTTACATGGTGTTATCTTTGCCAAGCTAAAATCTCAAATTCGCTTAGTCTCAGTGTGTGTGTGCATGCTTTTCATGGCTGCAGAGAATCAGAATACATATAACAGGATTAGGTATTTAACAATACTGAAATATGAGTGCTATAAATGTAGCACTTCACAGTTACACAGGTGTAATCAGATTACAGACAGTATGGTGTGAAAATAAGATGATTGTGTATTCATAAGAGTCTGCACCTATTTAAAAAAAATAAAAACAAAAAACAGCAGGCAACCTGCAGGAGCTCAAACCCAGAAAACACATGCTAATGCTACAAACTCAGAACTAGAGGAAATCAAGAATACACTAAGCACTAGATTAAGAAAAGAAAACTCAGCTCAGACACTGAAGACCATTTATAAATGTTTATAAAGTTGTATATATTCATGTTATTTATATTAGTTGGCTATTTTGCTAGGCTAGTTCACTAGGCTAGTCGTTTTACTGTAATAATATTTTCAGATGGAGACTCCTAAGAAACTCCTACAACTAACTTTTTAACTTATTACGCAGATATTGTTTTTATTTGTTTTAAAAAATTTTAAAAATTTTTTTAAAACTTAGACAACAGCAACTTTCCCTGAGTTCTGATTGGCTGGCGCTATATCACGTGATCTCAGAACGTGTCAAGTGAGGCCGTGTTCACTACAGCCGAGGTTTTGGTGATGAGATTTTTTCGTGTGTGGATTCGATTCAGCTCAGGTGTTAAATTGACAAAAATGAAATCAGTCCTGATGGTGAGTTTTCTTTTTTTTTCCTTCAGGCACAGTCAGGGTTTTTCCCACATGGTCACCCATCACCACAGCACAGATCTCCATTCAATACAGAAATCAATATGGAAGAAAGGATGAAGGGTGGAAAATATGGAGGGACAGAACAAAGAGAGAGAAACAAGCAGAGTGAATAGGATGAAGTGAGGAGACAGAGAGATAAGAGCTACAGAGAGACATGAAGAGGAAGGAAATATAAAGTGGCAGAACAAAAGAGATGGAAAAGAGAGAGAGAGAGAGAGAGATCAATTCTTCAACTGTTCAAGTCCTACTTCTCTTGCTCTGTTTTTGTATGTTGCTTTGGCAAGACAAAAAGATATTTTGTCATAAAAATAAAGCACACTGAATTGAATAGAAAGAGAGAAAGATAGACAGAGACAAAGATAAAGTGATATACACAGAGAGAAAAGAGGAGAGAGACAGAGAGACTGAAAGAGAGAGGGAAAAGAGAGAGAAAGTGAAATGGAGACACAGACAGACAGACAGGGGGAAGGAGATAGGCAGAGGAAGTGAGAGTGAGAGAGAAAGAAGGAGAGAGAGAGAGAAGGAGAGAGATAAAAGGAGGAGATTGTGAGTGAGACAGATTAATTACTCTTAAGACTGTTACAATGACTGTTACTCAGCTGAACTGTACTGAATTAAATAGAATTAAATTGGCAGAGAAGGTCCGAGAAAGACAGAATGAGAGAGAGAGAGAGAGAGAGAGAGAGAGGGAGAATGAGAGAGATATGAGGAGAGAGAAAGGGAGAGTGAGACAGAAAGAGAGACAGACAGTAAAAATAGAAAGAGGGAACAAGATAAAGAGAGAGAGACAGAGAAAGAGGGAGAGAGACAATGAGAGAGAGTGAGACAGAGAAAGAGAGACAGAGAGTAAAAATAGAAAGAGGGAGTGAGATAAAGAGAGAGAGCGTGACTGAGAAAGAGGGAGAGAGACAATGAGAGAGTGATACAGAGAAAGAGGGAGAGAGAGAGAGAGGAAGAGAAGGAGCGAGACAGAGATGGGAAGTGAGACAGACAGAGAAAAACAGTGAGAGACAGACAGAGTGAGACAGAGAGAGAGTGAGAGACAGAGAGAGAGTGAGACAGACAGAGAGAATGAGACAGAGAGAGAGTGAGACAGACAGAGAGAGTGAGACAGACAGACAGAGTGAGACAGACAGAGAGTGAGACAGACAGAGAGAGTGAGACAGACAGACAGAGTGAGACAGACAGAGAGTGAGACAGAGAGAGAGTGAGAGACAGAGAGAGAGTGAGACAGACAGAGAGAGTGAGACAGAGAGAGAGTGAGAGACAGAGAGAGAGTGAGACAGACCGAGAGAGTGAGACAGAGAGAGAGTGAGACAGACAGAGAGAGTGAGACAGATAGAGAGAGTGAGACAGAGAGAAACAATGAGAGAGAGACAGAGAGAAACAATGAGAGAGAGACAGAGAGAAACAATGAGAGACAGACAGAGAGAGTGAGACAGACAGAGAGAAACAATGAGAGACAGACAGAGAGAGTGAGACAGACAGAGAGAGTGAGACAGAGAGAAACAATGAGAGACAGACAGAGAGAAACAATGAGAGACAGAGAGAGAGAGTGAGACAGACAGAGAGAGTGAGAGACAGAGAGAAACAATGAGAGAGAGACAGAGAGAGTGAGACAGACAGAGAGAGTGAGAGACAGAGAGAAACAATGAGAGAGAGACAGAGAGAGTGAGACAGACAGAGAGAGTGAGAGACAGAGAGAAACAATGAGAGACAGAGAGAGTGAGACAGACAGAGAGAGTGAGACAGACAGAGAGAAACAATGAGAGACAGACAGAGAGAGTGAGACAGACAGAGAGAGTGAGACAGACAGAGAGAAACAATGAGAGACAGACAGAGAGAGTGAGACAGACAGAGAGAGTGAGACAGACAGAGAGAAACAATGAGAGACAGACAGAGAGACTGAGACAGACAGAGAGAGTGAGACAGACAGAGAGAAACAATGAGAGAGAGACAGAGAGAAACAATGAGAGACAGACAGAGAGAGTGAGACAGACAGAGAGAGTGAGACAGACAGAGAGAGTGAGACACCTGTTCGGCGTCCGTGTTTTTGTCCACATTAATAACTGTCATGGCCGCCCCGATGCCCCGGGACTCAGAGTGTGAAACTTTTAATAGACTTTTAATGGAAGTGGGGAGAGTGGAAGAGGATCACCAGCTTCACTCGTTATCTATCCCTCCATTTCTCTGTGATGTGCTGAGATAACGCTTCCAGACGAGCGTGCTAATATCAGTAGGCATTAATAGAACATTAGCACTTCATCCTTCTTCCGTTTTTTTCCTTGTAGAATTCTCCTGCTTTACCCTGCGGTCATTTATTTCTAGAGCAGGAGATTTCCAGCGACGGAGTGACCGCTGCGAGAGTGAAGCGAATGAGAAGCAAAGCATCCTGGGAATTATTGCACCGTGTTCTTCTACAAACAGAGAAGTTTCACAACATGACAAGTTCATCTGAAATGTGCGCTTCTGATCCTCTCAACCTGCCGCGATGTGCGTTAGCTCCGCCCCTTTCTGGAACAGCTGAAGGCGGCGTACACACGGGAACAGGAGCTGGCGTGTGTGTGTGTGTGTGTGTGTGTGTGTGTGTGTGTGTGTGTGTGTGTGTGGAGTTCTGCAGGCTCTACAAGAACCACTGAGACACATGAGAGTCCGAATCTGATGAATCATCATCAGAAGGAACATCAAACTAAATTAGTGCGTGTCTGTAATACAAGTTCCAGATGTGTGTGTGTGTGTGTGTGTGTGTGTGTGTGTCCCTTTGTTGGTTTTCTCTCAGTTTGTCGTCCTCTTGTGGGCTTTAAGTCTGCAAATTACTCCTACACACAGTTTCTAACAAATTCACCAAAAGGGTGTGTTTGTCTTTTATACTATTATAGTGTAATTGGTGTGTATGTGTGTGTGTGTGTGTGTGTGTGTGGAGATGTCTACTTTTCTCTCAGCACACACACACACACATCCTGTGGCTATTCTGGGCCTGATCCCCTAATAATCCCCTCTCACTTCCTCAGCACGGAAATCAGAGCACTAATCATTCCGAGAGAGAGAGAGAGAGAGAGAGAGAGAGAGAGAGAGTGTGTGTGTGTGTGTGTGTGTGTGTGTTTATTTTCGAGTGTACACCATGCTGCTACCCTTCCAAGAGCACTATGATTTTCCCAGCAGGTAGCCGGAGCCCAATACACGACACACAGAGAGAGAGAGAGAGATGGAGAGAGAGAGATGGAGAGAGAGAGAGAGTGGGAGAGAGAGAGTGGGAAAGGGAGAAGGAGAGAGAGAGATGGAGAGAGAGAGAGAGAGAGAGAAGGAGAGAGGGAGAGAGAGAGACAGTGGGAGAGAGAGTGGGAAAGGGAGAAGGAGAGAGAGAGAGAGAGAGAGAGAGAGAGTGGGAGGATGACAGTCATCTGTGTTTTTCTTCTTGTTCTTTTCTGTGTGTGTGTGTGTGTGTGTTCATTTAGAATTAGCCTTTTGGTACTGGAGCTCCTCCTTTAGTTCTAGAATCCTTCTGTTGGTTCTAGAATGCTCTTGTTAATCTACTACTCCCCCCACTATTCATTCTAGAACTCCTGCATTCATTCTAGAACTCCTGCACTCATTCTGGAACTCCTGCTTTCATTCTAGAACTCCTGCATTCATTCTAGAACTCCTGCATTCATTCTAGAACTCCTGCATTCATTCTAGAACTCCTGCATTCATTCTAGAACTCCTGCTTTCATTCTAGAACCCCCCTGTAATTCTAGTGTTCTTTTCATTGGTTGTATAATTTTGCAGGTAATTTGGAATTCTTGTGTGTATTGTGCGTTTCTGTGGTTGGTGTTGACTTTCCGCTGGAACAGCTGTAGTTGTGTTTATCTCACACTGCTCCTGTAGGTTCGACATCTCCTCCTGTGGTTGAAGGACCTGTCTGGAGTTCTGCTTTGCTCTCACACTTCCTCGTGTGGTTCCTCAGTGTTGTGTACTTGTAGTGGACGCACACTTCTGGACCGTGTTATGTGTTATGACCCTGTGTGTGTGTGTGTGTGTGTGTATAAACAAGCATTTGGTCCACTCTCAGTGGTTTATGGAGGAAGTGAAGTGAGCTGTAGGAGAGGATTTACTGGATCATTAAAATAGGGGACTTGAAACGAAGTGCACTGGAGTTATTAAGTAAACGGAGCGGGACCGTTCTGCAGACGCAGTTCACTTCAGCTGTTAGTTTGTACACTGCCCTGCTAGCATAAACAAACAACGATGACACAGTGCACTTATTACGAGCTTTTTTAATGTGAAAAAGTTTTAGCACCCCATAACCCGTGTTTATTAGACTTCATAGTTGAAATCAAGCCACGTCTCCAAAAACTTAATATGAAGTGTACAGTATAAATATGAGAATATGCTGAAATGACTTTTTTGTCTTTTAGAACAATTAATAATTGATCAAAATGGTTTGAACAAGTCCATACTATGAAGAAGGATAAGTGTGTAAAGTGTACATTAGCATGATTACTAGCTGAAATGAAAAGACTTACACTTTCCTAATCAAATACTTTTCCTAAATGTCGTTTATTTGATGTAGGTAAGAAATAAGGAAATGCTAAAATGTTTTTTTAACATGTCCGATGGCCGCTCCACATAAATGGATTAAAAAACATCAAATGGAAGGAGTCTTCAGTGTCAGTGCTTTGTAACAGTCTGAGGTGGATGTGTAAGTTTTCCGACATCTTCTGACAGTTTTATACCTTCAAGAGAAAAAAAAAACTGTTTATAGCTGCTATAACGTAAGCGAGAACTTGTTCTGTGGATGTTTCGCAACTTTATATGTTACTCTAAATGGATAAAAAACATATGCTGTACTTTAATTTAAAAAAAATCCTGTGCTGTAAGAGGAATAAAACACTGGGGGACGTGCTGTTATAGGAAAATAATCAACTTCAGAGTGGTAACAGTAACTCTGCTTCATCACACCACCACATCGTTGATTATTTATCTCTAACAGCACCACACGCAGTGTTTTATTCATCACTCAAGTCAAGTGAAGATCCTGACCGAAGAATTATAATGATACGTTTCAGCGTTTCAGACTTTCTGTGTAGAAAAACAGACATCGACCCTCGATCCGATCAGGTTAAAAATCTAACAAAACTTATTTCTTTCAGCACAGATGGACTTTATTATACCTGTATCAGGTTACGTATTTTTAATATATATTTTAATTAGGCATTATAATGGGAAAGACAATCTCTTTTTTTCTTGTTCTCTGTATTTAATTCAATTTAAAGTTAGTTTTATTATCACAGCTGTTCTTCTGCAAAAAAAAAAAATAATAAAATCATAAATATATACACCACAGTTGCCATTTAGTCTGTTATCTCAATTGCACAGAGGCGAATATCATTATATTAGTGAATCATAGCGAGAAGACCAGTGTGCTGACACACACACACACACACACACACACACACACACACACACATGCAAAAACGAACTATACGCAAATCTATAAAATATTCTGTCTCTCGCATTCTCATTACTGCTGGAGAGTTTTTCCGCTTATCGATTTATAGTAATTCATTAACTGAGAGTTCAGCAGTTTGTCCTCAAACACGTCTGGAGAGAGAGAGAGAGATAGAGAGAGAGATAGAGAGAGAGAGAGAGAGAGACTTTAAGATCTCTTTTATTAATTCTATACAAATAGAGGCCTGTATATTTATAAAACAAATTACAAATAAAAATCTCAACATAAAAAAAGTGTATAAGGTTAAAAAAATACCATAATACCATTTATCAATAAAGTAAAACAGATATTTAGCCTAAAACCCTCATCATCAGACTCACAAAAAAAGATGATCAGCACCCCATATATGAAAAAAAAAAACAATTCACATCATTTACAGGACTATAATAGACATATTCTCTAGTTAATCTCTTCTTTATAAAACTCTTCAGCCTCTTCCTTCTACTTTGTTTTTCCTTGTAGAGCATATTGCTAACTTTACAGTACCATATAAAAAGTTGCGTAAAACCACTTTACATTTGTTTTTACTGAATATTTTGGACCAAGAATAAACAATGTTTGATTAAAGCTGCCTGTAAGCTGTAGACCTCAAGCTTCCCCTAAATCTCAAATTCAATTTAAGCAGGGACACTCAATAAAAATATGAAAACCAGCTTCAGAAACCCAACAAAAGCTACATTCCTCCTCATTTGAGGAATTCATTCGTGCTATGTGTCTGTTTGTAGTGAATATCCCATGTACTCTTCTCCACTGAAGATCATCCACCTTCCCTTCTGTGGGTCTTTGGTACAGGGATCTCCAGCTTTCATGTTGATAATTGATTGCTTGAATAATTAAAGAGCTTTAAAACTTTGTAATTCCAGGATGTCCATGTCCACTGGGTAAAGAACTCTGCAGTTCAGGGAAAAAAACAAAAACCTGTTAGTGCTCTCAACAGGAGTGTCTTTAAAAAAAAAAGTCTCTTGCTGGAGCAGGAAAAACAGCTTCCAAGTCATCCAGCATGTTCTGAGCAAGAAGCACTGACATAAAGCCCACCTTATAGCCAATTCCTCAGCTGTTAGCCAACTCCATTCCCTCCTCAGATGATCTATCTTTAAAGAAACCTGCCTTCATCAGTGCAGACCTAATGCTAGCTGAGCATAGCATCTCAGTGCTGATAAGCAGGTTAAAAAACAAAAGCTCTCCAAACAACCACAGGTTGAGTCTTTCCCATTCCCTCGAAAAGGACAAGGGCTGCCACACTTGCAGAAAACTTTGATAGAAAGTCCTTCCAAATCCACTCTCTCTGTAGACACAGAGCAAATAGGTGTTTATCTAGACCCATTCTTCCGGCCTTGGACAACAGGACACATGCCACGTCCATCCACTGGTGATGTTGATAGTATAAAAGGTGCTGTACTGATTGATGAAAAACAGCCATCGTAGAGTGAATCTCGAGTAATGCTCGTCCTCCTTCTTGAGCGTGACGCTAAAGGACAGCAGCTCTTAGCCAGTGCTCTCCTGACTGAAAGAAGTATCCTCTATCAGGTTTCTTGGTGGATCCAGGACCATAAATTTATGCTAAAGCATTAAGCAGTAAGATTATGTGTTAACAGAACTCTTCCCCTATACAATAGCCGAGAAGCAACCATTTCCATTTAGACAACATTCTCAATTAAGAACCCATCCAGTTTTTCATTTTATATTCACCTTTACCAAAGTACACTCCTAAGCATTTAATTCCTGGCTTCCTCCACTGCATATTTTCTGGAAATTCAGGTAAATCACTTCCTTTGGAGCCAAGCCACAGTACTTTTTTTGCCAGTTAAGTCTAGCTGATGAGGCCCTCTCATAGACTCTCAGAGCATTTCTCGAATCTTGAATATTGTGTTTTTTTCTGAATTATAACAGTGATATCATCCGCATTAGCTGAAAGCTTAAAGACTTCGCCTCTCATACTCCCACTGATGAATATACCTGTTCGATTTATCCTTAATAAACAAAGCAAGGGTTCTATTGCCAGACTGGATAACAGACCAGACATTGGACAACCTTGTCTGATCCCTCTCTTCATTTGAATTGAACACTTAACCCTCTCAAAACTTTATCCATACAAGTAGCACCCGTGTATAAAATGTTGACCCATGATAATAAATATTCACCAAACCCATAACACTCAAATAATATACTGATGGTCTACACGATCAAAAGCTTTCTCCTGGTCAAGAAAAAGGAGACCCACATTGACAATATATGCGTCAGTAAAATCTAAACTGAGAACAATTCATCATAAATAAACATTTTAGGTATACAGTTTGATTGATCTTTGTGTAATAACACATCAAGAACTCCCTTAAGTCTATTCGCCAAACACTTCTAAGAATCTTATAAGAATCGTAAGAATTTTATAATGGGAACATAAAACAGCAACTGGTCTCCATTGTTTAAGCAAGCAAAGGTCTCCTTTATTGGCATTTTACCTTTAAAACTTTCTTGTAGAACTTCATAAAAATCTCTACTGATAACTCCTCCAAAAGCTTTATAAAATTCTATAGGTCCATGAGCTCCTGGTGCTGACCCAGAGGAGAGCTGATGCACTGCAGTAGTAACTTCCTCAAAAGCCACTTCAGAGTTCAGAACCTTTTTATGTTTCATATCCAACACAAGCAAGTCGTTAAAAAGGTCTGAGCATTGTCTCCTCATCTCCACAGGGTCTGATCTAACGGTTCCATCAGACCTGCTTACGTTCATTAGGAAACTTTTTTTTTTTCCAAATTAGAGAAGTAAGCTGTAGGATCGTCCATATCATGTAAAGAAAAAAAAACTTACTCTACCAACTGCTTCTTTGGCCTTTTCTTGTAAAATACGTCTTAATTCCTGCCTCATCTGAAGCAGATCTTACAATATTTTGATCATTTATAATATTTTGGATTCCTGAGATATCCAGTTCCAGATTAGAAATGGCTTGTTTAATTTTAATTGAAGTATATGATGTAAATTGTTGGCAGAACAGCTTTATCTGAGCGTTTCCTACCTCCACCACCGAAGAAGACTTTCATAATCTTTCTTTTGGTTTCTTTTGGTCTATTGGTGCATATTAACAAATACAAACTCCATATCTTTTATTCTTACTCTGACCATAAGCAGACGCCCCTTTTCTACCTCAGCAACAGATAAAAACTTTACATTCAATCTAGGAGAAAAAAGTATTGCCAATATTACCAACCTTTTCTGTTGCGATAACACAAGACTACTTCCATAAACTTATCCAAGGCCAGAAAGAACTTAAGAAAGTTAACACTTTTTCCTTAGTTTCATCTAAGAAAACCTGAACACCATGTCAATGATTTATTTACAAGACCCTGTGAATGAGCTGTTACCATAGAAACGATAACGTATTAGGTCTGCAGCTGCACTAATGTCAGAGCTGCTGTGCTGAAAATGAATGGACACCTTCTGGCCAATCAGAATCCAGAACTCAACAGAATGCAGATCATTAATAAAAGTATGCAGTATTCTGTAATTTTACAGAAACATTTGAAGTTTCTGTGTGCCTCTGCTGTCTCAGTGTATCATGATGATTCCTCTTGATCTGCTTTAGGCGCTGTAGCATCTGGGAGATGACGTGTTTTTCTTGACAGGCGCCAAAAGAAAGACATTAACGTCAAACAGATAGATTAACCCTCTCAGCCTGGCTGTCCTGCCGGCTAGAACCACATTTAATGCTGACTGCAGAGCAGCACTGCTTCTCAAGAATGTGCGAGTGAAAGATCCTGTTTGTTTCCTGTAAGTTTAGAAATGTTATGCTATTTGTCCAGCATTTCCTTTTACACTGTTATACTGTCGTAGAAATCATTTCCTTCTGCCATTAAACTGTTATACTGTCGTAGAAATCAGTGGCTAGTTCATGCTGTCGCCTGGTGCATCACTCACTCTGGTGTTGTATGTGTAGATCGCTGTCCATCACACATCCCATGGTTTTGTTATACTGAGTAATAATTTATCCGTATTCTAGTCTCTTGGCTCAGGCAGGTCACACTACAGTGAGGCGTTAGTCAGAACAGGAGCTCATGGACATTCCACAAAATTAAATGTAGCTATAAATAGATAAAAAGCATGATGTGTTGCTCTTTAACAAATAAAAGTATTAGTAAATTGTTGTGGAGTAAGTGGAATAAAACACTTCAGGATATGCTGCTATAGGAAAATAACCTCCCATCTCTCTCTCTTTCTCTCTCTCTCTCTCTCTCTCTCTCTCTCTCTCTCTTCCTGTTTTCAGGGCTGGGGATTGCTGATGTCCCTGCATTTATTCTTTCTTTAGATCAATAATTGCTAAATGATGTAAACAGCAGTAATAGGCAGAGTCGTCTTGTGTTTGATTGTAGAGGATGCAGAAAGTGTCTGTTTTTCATTACTGCTGGGGAAGCTGCTCTTCTCAGCTATTCATTCTTTTCCTCTCATTCTGTTCATGGTTTTCCTTTCTCTGATCCTTTTCAATGCCAAGTGACTCACGTAGTCATCGAGTCATATGAGTCATATCCAGTGATTTCTTAAAAATATGTAACACAGAGTGTGTATCTGTCCTTCAGAGATAACACATTGCACATGGATTCAACCGAGATATGAGAGATACATTTAAATTAGCTAGTGATTTAAATACAAAATCATTTAGAGCTGTTTCAGTGAAATATGTGCTGGAAGCGTGTGGGCTGGCACATGCAGAGGCCACGCCCCCTTCCCTAGGACTAACAGGCACACAGGCCATGCCTCCTTCACTGGGACTGACAGATCCTGAGGCCACGCCCCCTTCACTAGGGCTAACAGGTACAGAGGTCATGCCTCCTTTACTTTGACTGACACAGAGGTCACGCCCCCTTCACTGAAACTGGCACATAAGCCACGCCCCTTTACTGTGACTTAGACACAATGTGAACACTTCACTGTTGTTACATTAATATTATATGGTGAAAATGTAATTCCTATTTTTTTTATTAGGGAAATAAAAGTAAAAGCTTTCTGATAGCCCCAGGTTTTTTTTATGCAAACCCAGATCTAAGGCAATTGACTACACAAACGTGCTTCCAGTGAAATATACACTGTATCTTAGTTTATCTTTCAGTTTATAATTATGTATAATTGATAAATTGCTCAAGCTCAGTTTAAAAAGTAATCGAAAAGGACATGTTAATGCTAACAGCTAATGTTAGATAAAACTACATCTACCATTTGTGACTAGTAAAGGACATGGCAATGCTTAAATTCCTTCAGCTGGAAGATCTTCCCAAATTCATTGTGGAATGAGGTACAGAGGACACGCCTACTTTCCTCCAGTGGTATAAAGAATGGTATTAAACAGAAAAGCTGTGTTTTAGTGTCAGTGGATGTATTATATTAGTGTTTATCCAGCAGGGAGAGGATTTAAATCCTTGATGAAAGAAAATCCCTGCTGTAGTGTCGCTAAAATGGATTTATCATTTTCATTGTATTAGAAGAATCATACGAGTAATACATGAGGTTACACTTAAAACACAAGTAAGACACACAGCAGGGTGTTTGGAAACAAATGACAAACCCGATCTCTTCATCATGAATGTCCAGCTGAATGGATCTACACATTCCTGATTATAAGATTTCCATCAGACTACCTCTATTAATCCAAAATGAACCTCCTACTTCCTGTTTGCTAATAGCTTAGCCTTTTATGAGCTATGTGTCTATGCATAAATAATTGTCAGCTATAGAAGACCACCTGATTGCAGCGAGGTTTGTGATTGGCTAATACAGACCGCGTTCATGTAAAAGTTTAACCGATGTGTTCTTTAAGAGAATCAATTACAGCAGCTTTAACTAGCTAATATTTAAGCTTGACTTTCTTTTGATCATTGTAGAATTGAGTTAAATCGAGATTACCCTCCGTGCGCTCTCTGTGTACTTTATATCACTGTCTTTCAGTCTCTGCTCCTTTTTATAGTTTTCGCTGAATGAGAGTGTTTGCTAAGCGCAAATGTACTGACTACATTGGAATAGTCAGGATTTGGAGCTCTTAAAAGGTAGGGCAGAAATGTCACTCCCTAGATAATCTGTCTGGATTCTGGTTTTTATCCTTTAAAGCCGTGGATCAGGGATTATGCTTTCTAATCTGAGTTTATACAGAACTGCAGAAACTCGGCTTCTGCAGCTTAAACGGTTCTGATTTGGGAGTGTTGGGAATCTGTGAACTGCATGTTTACATTGTATTTTATTCATAACACTTTGCTATGAATAAATAAGTCCACAAATAAGTAACATATTAATACCTAACTATTCATCACTTTCAGAATGGTGAATCAGTTCATGCACTAATCCTTAGCGCATCAGTCCTATATGATTAGTCATTAATAATGTTAATATTTAAGTATAAACATCTTGGTAATTCATTTTTTTCTTCAATAGTAAAATAACGTGCGATATTAATAAAAATTATTTACATTATCATGTACATTATGTTCCTGGAAGACCCCAGAGCTTGTTAGAAAACAAACGTGTAAAAAGGGACCAAGCAGCTATCAAAACAAGTCCAGGAAAAAAGTTCTGGAAAAGTTTAGTTTTAAAAATATATCCATTATTTAAAAATGTTAAAGAATATGGCACAACTGTTACTTTGCCTAGAGGACGCAAAAGTAGTGAAGAGAGTGATAAAAACTTAATGAGATGGATAAGCAGCGAAGAGGCCACAGATAACGCTCAACACGATGCTACCACCACCGCGCTTCTCTGCGGGGGTGGTGTTTTCAGGGTAATAAGTACAGCTTATCATATTTGTTGCATTGTGTGCCTTTTGCGTATGTGATAGTAAAGGTCAATGTATATATGTCTGTTTCTAATCTTTGTGTGTGTGTGTGTGTGTGTGTGTGTAGGTGATCCTGATCAGCTCCACCATTAATGAACAGGATCAGATGCTCTTCATCAGCACAGATGAGGGAGCGTCGTTCCAGAGACAGCCTTTGTCCTTCACCGTGGAGACGCTCCTGTTCCATCCGTCAGACGAGGACAAACTCCTGGCTTACAGCAAAGAGGCCACGGTGTGTTGTTTTTCTCATCGATGAAAGGCATATCATCATTGTTATACTCATCTGTGAGCTAGACATCTGTGAGCCCTGATGTACTACGATTCCAAATGACGAGTGCTAATTTGTGTGTACAATGGGATAAAAAGCCAAGTGTGTTGTGGGTAATTTATGAAGTATAATTGCATGATTTATGTCACATGCAAAGTAGGGGTAGAAAACAATATGTAAATTAGGTTTTGTGTGTGCTGTTTGTTCCTGACAGCCAATGCAAGTTCTAAGAGACTCCCATAGAAGTCAAACTGAAAATAAACTTAGCCACACACACACACACATTAGCATGTCTAATCTAATGCTAATTATAGGCTTTGACATGGTTGAAACACTAAACACAGCATAAGGATGTATGTTCAGTTTATAGGGAATGTGTGAATGAAAACCTTTCCACAGTCTCTGGTTAAATGCTATTGCCATTGGGTTTGCAATCGTGCAACGAATATCTGATATGAAACCAGGTTAGCTGCTGTTATCATCATCATCTGAGACGTTTTGATCAGTTTGACACAATGAGGTGTAATCTTGTTAAACATTCTCTTTATTAAAACTTAGTGAATGGTCTCATTTTGTCCTGTGGCAATGTCATCTTCTGCAAATTTAATACTTTCCCTTGGGATCTATTAATTTGTGCATACAATCACCATCCCCAAAGTGAGTTTTGGGCTTAGTAAATAGTATTTCGAGTGCTAAATTAGTCAATTTCCATCGACTGCACTGTGTATTTTGCACTTTTAAGTTGAAATGCCTCAAGCTGCCTATTCATTGAGGCAAAAACTTACTATTTTGCCCATTTGAAACACACAATCCTCCACAGACCACATTAGTAAAACAGCTTGGATGCTGTTATGAGTGTTATCAATTATGCAAACGTTTAGTACAATTTTAGTAAAATTATAATTAGCACTCTGATATCAGCAGTAGTATAAACTGATGATCTGGCAACCCA